>NW_027143045.1:82500-91315 GCF_026170545.1 Melanerpes formicivorus | reverse complement strand
GGACACAGGGACACAGGGGACACAGGCACTCAGGCACACAGGGACACAGGTGGCGGGCCGGAGGGCCGCTCTCCCACTGTGTGGCAGGGGTCCAAGAGCCACCCCCAAGCCCAACCCAGAGGGTCTTTTGCACCTCTCTAGAGGGCCACCCAGAGACCCCCAGGCCGCAGCAGAAGCCTCTCCCGCACGCTCTGCAGGCTTCTCAGCCACCCCAGGCCGCAGCAGAAGCCTCTCCCGCACGCTCTGGCAGGCTTCTCAGCCACCCCAGGCCGCACCAGAAGGCCTCCCCCGCACGCTCTGCAGGCTTCCCGACCCACCCCAGGCCGCACCAGAAGCCTCCCCCGCAAGCTCTGCAGGCTTCCGAACCCACCCCAGGCCGCAGCAGAAGCCTCTCCCGCACGCTCTGCAGGCTTCTCAGCCACCCCAGGCCCGCAAGCAGAAGCCCTCTCCCGCACGCTCTGCAGGCTTCTCAGCCCACCCCAGGGCCGCACCAGAAGCCTCTCCCGCACGCTCTGCAGGCTTCTCAGCCACCCCAGGCCGCACCAGAAGCCTCCCCCGCACGCTCTGCAGGCTTCTCAGCCACCCCAGGGCCGCACCAGAAGCCTCTCCCGCACGCTCTTCAGGCTTCTCAGCCACCCCAGGCCGCACCAGAAGCCTCCCCCGCACGCTCTGCAGGCTTCTCAGCCACCCCAGGCCGCACCAGAAGCCTCCCCCGCACGCTCTGCAGGCTTCTCAGCCACCCCAGGCCGCACCAGAAGCCTCCCCCGCACGCTCTGCAGGCTTCTCAGCCACCCCAGGCCGCACCAGAAGCCTCCCCCCGCACGCTCTGCAGGCTTCCCACCCACCCCAGGCCGCAGCAGAAGCCTCTCCCGCACGCCCTGCAGGCTTCTCAGCCACCCCAGGCCGCAGCAGAAGCCTCTCCCGCACGCTCTGCAGGCTTCTCAGCCACCCCAGGCCGCAGCAGAAGCCTCTCCCGCACGCTCTGCAGGCTTCTCAGCCACCCCAGGCCGCAGCAGAAGCCTCTCCCGCACGCTCTGCAGGCTTCTCAGCCACCCCAGGCCGCACCAGAAGCCTCTCCCGCACGCTCTGCAGGCTTCTCAGCCACCCCAGGCCGCAGCAGAAGCCTCTCCCGCACGCTCTGCAGGCTTCTCAGCCACCCCAGGCCGCAGCAGAAGCCTCCCCCGCACGCTCTGCAGGCTTCTCAGCCACCCCAGGCCCCAACAGAAGCCTCCCCCGCACGCTCTGCAGGCTTCTCAGCCACCCCAGGCCGCAGCTGAAGCCTCTCCCGCACGCTCTTCAGGCTTCTCAGCCACCCCAGGCCGCACCAGAAGCCTCCCCCGCACGCTCTGCAGGCTTCTCAGCCACCCCAGGCCGCAGCAGAAGCCTCTCCCGCACGCTCTGCAGGCTTCTCAGCCACCCCAGGCCGCAGCAGAAGCCTCCCCCGCACGCTCTGCAGGCTTCTCAGCCACCCCAGGCCCCAACAGAAGCCTCTCCCGCACGCTCTGCAGGCTTCCGACCCACCCCAGGCCGCACCAGAAGCCTCCCCCGCACGCTCTGTAGGCTTCTGACCCACCCCAGGCCCCAACAGAAGCCTCCCCCGCACGCTCTGCAGGCTTCTCAGCCACCCCAGGCCGCAGCAGAAGCCTCTCCCGCACGCTCTGCAGGCTTCTCAGCCACCCCAGGCCGCAGCAGAAGCCTCTCCCGCACGCTCTGCAGGCTTCTCAGCCACCCCAGGCCGCACCAGAAGCCTCTCCCGCACGCTCTGCAGGCTTCCGACCCACCCCAGGCCGCACCAGAAGCCTCCCCCGCACGCTCTGCAGGCTTCTCCGCCACCCCAGGCCGCACCAGAGGATCTTTTGCACCTCTCTGGACGCCACCCAGAGACTCCAGGCCGCACCAGAGGCCCCCCCCCCAACCATTTACAGGCTGCAGTGCCAGCCTAGGCCCCGCTGGCAGCCTCCCTTGTCTGCTTTGGAAGGCCTCCCATCCACTCCAGACCTGCCTGGAGGCCTCCCTCGACTGCTCCCGGGGCCCTCGAAGCCACCCTAGGCCTTTCTGGAGGACCTGCTCGACCGCTCGGGCGGCTTCTGACGCACCCTCGGCCATCCGGCGCCCAGCAGCTCCCAGGGCCAGGCACCGGCCTCCCCCTCTGGCCGCCCCTGGGGCCGGGGGTGGCTCGGACTCGGCGCCCCCAACGTGTCGTCCCGTCCCCCCCCGCCCCGCACCGCCGAACATTCGCTGCAGCCGAGGGCTTGCCGCTCGACGCCTACCCCACCCGCCCAGCCCCCCGCTGCGGCCCGGCGCTGCCCCCGGCCGCTGCGCCCCGCCTCTCATCGCTCCCCCCCACCCGGCAACCGGCCGCCGGGCACGGCAAGTCCCAGGGCAGGGAACAGGTGCTGCCGGGACCCCGTGCTGGCTGCCGGCTTCCCGGGGCTGCCCCGGGCACGGACAGGTCGCCCCCCCGCCCCGGCGAATGTTCACCGAACTGGCTGCCGGCTGCCTTCGAGCACCCCCCGCCCCCCGCCACTATCGTCCCCCCCGCCCCCCCCTCCGCCTCCGCTGCCGCTTCTCCCCGCACCGCCTCCACTGCCTCCCCCCGCCGCCGGCGAACGAGTCGCCGGATCCGTAGGGTGCCGGGAGCCCGAACGGCGAGCGGCTCCGGCTGCTGCCGGGACCGCGGGGATTCGAGCCGGTCCGGCCGCGGCCGGGACCCCGTGCCGGAAGCCGGCATCCCGGGACGGCCCCGGGACGGCCCCGGTCGCCGGCCGGGTGACGTTCAGCGAAGCGGCTGCCGCCAGTCTTTGGGCCTCCCCCGTGCCGGGGCCGCGGGGCTTCGAGCCGGTCCGGCCGCGGCCGGGATCCGGGGCCGGACGATGGCTTCCCGGGCCGGTCCCGGTCGCCTCCCGGGTGACGTTCACCGAAGCGGCTGACGGCTGTCTTCGAGCCCCCCCCCCCCCCCCCGCCTCCGCGGGCCGCTTCTGCCCGCACCCCCTCCACTGCCTCCCCCCGCCGCCGGCGAACGAGTCGCCGGATCTGTAGGGTGCCGGGAGCCCGAACGGCGAGCGGCTCCGGCTGCTGCCGGGACCGCGGGGATTCGAGCCGGTCCGGCCGCGGCCGGGACCCCGTGCCGGAAGCCGGCATCCCGGGACGGCCCCGGGACGGCCCCGGTCGCCGGCCGGGTGACGTTCAGCGAAGCGGCTGCCGCCAGTCTTTGGGCCTCCCCCGTGCCGGGGCCGCGGGGATTCGAGCCGGTCCGGCCGCGGCCGGGATCCCGGGCCGGACGATGGCTTCCCGGGCCGGTCCCGGTCGCCTCCCGGGTGACGTTCACCGAAGCGGCTGCCGGCTGTCTTCGAGCCCCCCCCCCCCCTCCGCCTCCGCTGCCGCTTCTCCCCGCACCCCCTCCACTGCCTCCCCCCGCCGCCGGCGAACGAGTCGCCGGATCCGTAGGGTGCCGGGAGCCCGAACGGCGAGCGGCTCCGGCTGCTGCCGGGACCGCGGGGATTCGAGCCGCTCCGGCCGCGGCCGGGACCCCGTGCCGGAAGCCGGCATCCCCGGACAGCCCCGGGACGGCCCCGGTCGCCGGCCGGGTGACGTTCACCGAAGCGGCTGCCGGCTGTCTTCGAGCCCCCCCCCCTCCGCCTCCGCTGCCGCTTCTGCCCGCACCCCCTCCACTGCCTCCCCCCGCCGCCGGCGAACGAGTCGCCGGATCCGTAGGGTGCCGGGAGCCCGAACGGCGAGCGGCTCCGGCTGCTGCCGGGACCGCGGGGATTCGAGCCGCTCCGGCCGCGGCCGGGACCCCGTGCCGGATGCCGGCATCCCGGGACGGCCCCGGGACGGCCCCGGTCGCCGGCCGGGTGACGTTCACCGAAGCGGCTGCCGCCAGTCTTTGGGCCTCCCCCGTGCCGGGGCCGCGGGGCTTCGAGTCGGTCCGGCCGCGGCTGGGACCCCGTGCCTGTCGCAGGCTTCCCGGGACGGCCCCGGAACGGCCGCCGTCGCCGGCCGGGTGACGTTCACCGAGGCGACTGCCGGCTGTCTTCGAGCCCCCCCCCCCCCTGCCGGAGCCGCGGGGATACGAGCCGGTCCGGCCGCGGCCGGGACCCCCGTGCCGGAAGCCGGCATCCCGGGACGGCCCCGGGACGGCCCCGATCGCCTCCTGGGTGACGTTCACCGAAGCGGCTGCCGGCTGTCTTCGAGCCCCCCCCCCTCCGCCTCCGCTGCCGCTTCTCCCCGCACCGCCTCCACTGCCTCCCCCCGCTGCCGGCGAACGAGTCGGCGGATCCATACCGTCCCGAGAGCCCGAGGCGGCGGCACCCAGTGCGGGTCCGGCCGAGGCCGGGACCCCGTGCCTGTCGCAGGCTTCCCGGGACGGCCCCGGAACGGCCGCGGTCGCCGGCCGGGTGACGTTCACCGAAGCGGCTGCCGCCAGTCTTTGGGCCTCCCCCGTGCCGGGGCCCGCGGGGATTCGAGCCGGTCCGGCCGCGGCCGGGACCCCGTGCCGGAAGCCGGCATCCCGGGACGGCCCCGGGACGGCCCCGGTCGCCGGCCGGGTGACGTTCACCGAAGCGGCTGCCGCCAGTCTTTGGGCCTCCCCCGTGCCGGGGCCGCGGGGATTCGAGCCGGTCCGGCCGCGGCCGGGATCCGGGGCCGGACGATGGCTTCCCGGGCCGGTCCCGGTCGCCTCCCGGGTGACGTTCACCGAAGCGGCTGACGGCTGTCTCCGAGCACCCCCCCCCCCCTCCGCCTCCGCTGCCGCTTCTGCCCGCACCTCCTTCACTGCCTCCCCCCCCCGCCCGCGAACGAGTCGCCGGATCCGTAGGGTGCCGGGAGCCCGAACGGCGAGCGGCTCCGGCTGCTGCCGGGACCGCGGGGCTTCGAGCCGCTCCGGCCGCGGCCGGGACCCCGTGCCGGAAGCCGGCATCCCGGGACGGCCCCGGGACGGCCCCGATCGCCTCCTGGGTGACGTTCACCGAAGCGGCTGCCGGCTGTCTTCGAGCCCCCCCCGCCTCCGCCTCCGCTGCCGCTTCTGCCCGCACCCCCTCCACTGCCTCCCCCCGCCGCCGGCGAACGAGTCGCCGGATCCGTAGGGTGCCGGGAGCCCGAACGGCGAGCGGCTCCGGCTGCTGCCGGGACCGCGGGGCTTCGAGCCGGTCCGGCCGCGGCCGGGACCCCCGTGCCGGAAGCCGGCATCCCGGGACGGCCCCGGGACGGCCCCGATCGCCTCCTGGGTGACGTTCACCGAAGCGGCTGCCGGCTGTCTTCGAGCCCCCCCCCGCCTCCGCCTCCGCTGCCGCTTCTGCCCGCACCCCCTCCACTGCCTCCCCCCGCCGCCGGCGAACGAGTCGCCGGATCCGTAGGGTGCCGGGAGCCCGAACGGCGAGCGGCTCCGGCTGCTGCCGGGACCGCGGGGCTTCGAGCCGCTCCGGCCGCGGCCGGGACCCCGTGCCGGAAGCCGGCATCCCGGGACGGCCCCGGGACGGCCCCGGTCGCCGGCCGGGTGACGTTCACCGAAGCGGCTGCCGGCTGTCTTCGAGCCCCCCCCCCCCTCCGCCTCCGCTGCCGCTTCTGCCCGCACCCCCTCCACTGCCTCCCCCCGCCGCCGGCGAACGAGTCGCCGGATCCGTAGGGTGCCGGGAGCCCGAACGGCGAGCGGCTCCGGCTGCTGCCGGGACCGCGGGGATTCGAGCCGGTCCGGCCGCGGCCGGGACCCCGTGCCGGAAGCCGGCATCCCGGGACGGCCCCGGGACGGCCCCGGTCGCCGGCCGGGTGACGTTCAGCGAAGCGGCTGCCGCCAGTCTTTGGGCCTCCCCCGTGCCGGGGCCGCGGGGCTTCGAGTCGGTCCGGCCGCGGCTGGGACCCCGTGCCTGTCGCAGGCTTCCCGGGACGGCCCCGGAACGGCCGCGGTCGCCGGCCGGGTGACGTTCACCGAGGCGACTGCCGGCTGTCTTCGAGCCCCCCCCCCCCCCACCGGAGCCGCGGGGATACGAGCCGGTCCGGCCGCGGCCGGGACCCCGTGCCGGAAGCCGGCATCCCGGGACGGCCCCGAGACGGCCCCGATCGCCTCCTGGGTGACGTTCACCGAAGCGGCTGCCGGCTGTCTTCGAGCCCCCCCCCCCTCCGCCTCCGCTGCCGCTTCTCCCCGCACCCCCTCCACTGCCTCCCCCCGCCGCCCGCGAACGAGTCGCCGGATCTGTAGGGGGCCGGGAGCCCGAGGCGGCGAGCGGCTCCGGCTGCTGCCGGGACCGCGAGGCTTCGAGCCGGTCCGGCCGCGGCCGGGATCTCGTGCCGAACGTCGTCTTCCCGGGACGGTCCCGGGAGGGCCCCAGTCTCCTCCCGGGTGACGTTCACCGAAGCGGCTGCCGGCTGTCTTCGAGCCCCCACCCCTGCCGTGGCCGCGGGGATTCGCCCCGGTCCGGCAGCTGACGGTTCCCTGTGCCGGACGCCGGCTTCCCGGGACAGCCCCGGGACACCCCCGGTCGCCTCCCGGGTGACGTTCACCGAAGCTGCTGCCGCCTGTCTTTGTCCCCCCCCACCGTGCTCTCCCTCAGCCGGGAGGTAGACGTGCTCTCCCTCGGCGAGTAGACGTGCTCTCCCTCGGCGAGTAGACGTGCTCTCCCTCGGCGAGTAGACGTGCTCTCCCTCGGCGAGTAGACGTGCTCTCCCTGGGCGAGTAGACGTGCTCTCCCTGGGCGAGTAGACGTGCTCTCCCTGGGCGAGTAGACGTGCTCTCCCTCGGCGAGTAGACGTGCTCTCCCTGGGCGAGTAGACGTGCTCTCCCTGGGCGAGTAGACGTGCTCTCCCTGGGCGAGTAGACGTGCTCTCCCTGGGCGAGTAGACGTGCTCTCCCTCGGCGAGTAGACGTGCTCTCCCTGGGCGAGTAGACGTGCTCTCCCTCGGCGAGTAGACGTGCTCTCCCTGGGCGAGTAGACGTGCTCTCCCTCGGCGAGTAGACGTGCTCTCCCTCGGCGAGTAGACGTGCTCTCCCTGGGCGAGTAGACGTGCTCTCCCTCGGCGAGTAGACGTGTTCTCCCTCGGCGAGTAGACGTGCTCTCCGCGGAGCTCGCGCTTGTCGCCAAGGGGTCGCTGTTGCGCTCTGCCTCCGCCTACGTCATCGTACAAGCCGGCGTGATTTCTGCGACCTGCCGCTGGGCGGAGGTCGGCTGGTTGTGCGCTCGCGGAGCTGACGGCCCTCCAGTTCCGTACATGAGGGAACGAGTGACGCCGAGCACTCCCAGGGCAGCGCTGCCGAGCGGCTGCTCCAAGCCACCCGCCAGGCGGCTGGGCAGGGGTCCGTCTGGCTTCTCGGTGGCTTTCCCCCGGGTCAGAGAGGGGACCCGCGGGGCCGAGCAAAGGCGCGGCGGTTTGGAGCGGCCGCTGGCGCACCCTCAGCGGTGTTGGATGGGTTTCGCTCGTCCGTGAGCCGGAGCCCAGCCCGGGCTCGGCAACGAAAGAGGGGAAAAGAAAAAAAGTTGACGGAGTGGCTGGCGCCGGCCACTGCCGAAGTGTGGAACCCCCAAAGCGAAGTTTGCCCGGTGGGGCACGGGGGCAGAGAAAGCCGGGGAGACGTGGTGCCGGCGTCGGTCCCACCAAGAATGGAAAGCAAGCCCGTCCAGGCACGGCGAGAGAGAGCCCGGTAAGGGGCAGAGAGAGTTCCCAGCACTGGACCCTCTTCACGGGGGTTCCCCCCCATGGCCAAAGCCGCAGCCCGCGGGGGCACGGCATCTAAGGGAAAAGCCAGCGGCGGTGACTGGCCACCCGTATGCTATGGAGCCCGGCATGGGGGGAGGAGGGCAAGCCGGTGCCCCAGCACGGCTTCCTCCTGGCTCCAGAGGGGCGCCCCGTGATGGAGATGTAACTCGGTGCAGCTTGAGGGAAAATGCAAGCCCACGTTTCGGGGAGGCAGAGGTGCCCTGTGAGCCGGTGCGGCCCGGTGCAGCTTGCCCCCCCCATCTCTGGAGGGCGCCCCGTTTGCTCCTCCGGCGTGTTGCCCGCACGCCGAGCCCCGTGCCTGCTGGCTGCTCCCGAGGGCGGTGGCGGGTGCGCGTGGCTGTGTCTGTCCCAGAAGAGCGAGGCCGTGGGGCCTCCGCTGGCTTCCTTTCCTTCTGTCCTTGTTGATCGATGAGGCCTTTCGGGTCGCGTCGGAAAGGGCCCCCGGCCGGCAGGGCAAGGGCGGTCTTCCTTTCCACTTCGCTTCCCGTCGCGTGTGAGGTGTCGTCCTCGTTCCCCCAGCCCCGAGCGGCTCGAGCGGGGGGGAGCCGTGGCGTTAGCGGCCCGGCGCGTGCCTTGCCGCATCCTCCCCTTTCCACCTCCCCCCCGGCGCTGGGGCAGGGTTCGGGGACCGGTCTACCGCAACCGGCTTTGTGACTGCTGCGTGGCCCCGTGAGTTTTCAGGTGTCCTAAAACGCGTGAGGCGCCGGTGTCGTCCTCGGTTCCGGGTACCCGCGGGTGCCGGCCGCGAGCAGCTGCGTGTGGCGGGGGTTGGCCGAGCCGAGAGCGAGGCGGCGGCGTCGCAAAATTTAAAAGGGGCTAAAAGCGGCGCCGCGCGTGAGGCCTCACCTGCCCGGGTGGGGTCCCCGAGGGTTCCTCCCTAAATGAAACCTCTAGCCTGAGAGGGGCGGCTTTGTGGCCCGTCCCCCCGCCCGCTGCCGAGCGAGCCGCCCCGGCTCTAAGGTCCTGGCGTGCCGGGGGCGCGCCCCGTTTCCGCGGGTCGCTGTCTCCTCTAGCACGTCCCGGTGCTCCCGTGGCAAGGCGGGGAGAGAGACGAGGGCCTTCTCCCCGCCGGGCGTGTCGGTATCGCTCGCTTCCGCTGCTGCTGCCT
>NW_027143045.1:60000-70000 GCF_026170545.1 Melanerpes formicivorus | reverse complement strand
GGTTTGCGCGGAAGCCCCCCCTTCCCGCCGTTGCCTCTTGCCGCTACCCCCGCCCCCCCCCCGCTGCCGGTTTGCGCGGAGCCCCCCCTTCCCGCCGTTGCCTCTTGCCGCTACCCCCCGCCCCCCCCCGCTGCCGGTTTGCGCGGAGCCCCCCCTTCCCGCCGTTGCCTCTTGCCGTTACCCCCGCCCCCCCCCCGCTGCCGGTTTGCGCGGAGCCCCCCCGCCTGCCGTTGCCTCTTGCCGCGGCCACCACCGCCCCCCCCCACACCCCCCGGCCCCCGTTACCGGTTTGCGCGGAGCCCCCCCTCCCGACGTTGCCTCTTGCCGCTGCTGCCACCCCCAGCTCCCCACACCCCCCGGCTCCCGTTAGCGGTTTGCGCGGAGCCCCCCCTTCCCGCCGTTGCCTCTTGCCGCTACCCCCGCCCCCCCCCCCCCGCTGCCGGTTTGCGCGGAGCCCCCCCGCCTGCCGTTGCCTCTTGCCGCGGCCACCACCGCCCCCCCCACACCCCCCGGCCCCCGTTACCGGTTTGCGCGGAGCCCCCCCTCCCGACGTTGCCTCTTGCCGCTGCTGCCACCCCCAGCTCCCCACACCCCCCGGCTCCCGTTACCGCTTTGCACGGAGCCCCCCCGCCCGCCGTTATCTCTTGCCGCTGCCGCGACCCATCTCCCCCCCCCCCCGCCGCCGCTAACTGCCCCCCGAAGCCGCTAGCAGCTGGGCACCCCCCGCCAAAGCCGCCGCGGCTTCCCCTTCCCACATTGTCCCCTGGAGGGGGGATCGCGACGCGGGCTGCCGCTTCCCTCCCGGGCTGCCCGGCTGCTCTCTAACCCCTGCGACCGAGGCGGCGCTGTTAGGGCGGCCGTGCCGGTGCCCCTTGCCGCAGCTAGCCTCTCGCCGCTGCCCCTCCCGTCCGTCGTCCCCCGTCCCCAAAAACTTGCTGCTCTCCACGCTGGAGCCTGCACGGGGGAGGTTGCGCTCCGCTCCTCCGGCCCTAAAGCCGCCCTCGCCCGCCCCCCGGCTTGCCGCTTGGCTGGGCTGCCCGCCCGCCCGCTAATCCCCCCAACGCCCCCACCCCAAAAACACCCCAGCCCTACCGCATGCCGCTCCCCCTCTCCCCGCTCTCGCTGACCGCTGCCACCCCCCCCCACCCCTCCCCCCCGAAACAAACCCCCCAGCCCTACCGCATGCCGCTCCCCCTCTCTCCCTAGCCTGCCCCCCCCGCCGTCGCTTGCTGCTGCTGCTGCCGCCGCCGCCGCCGCCGCCGCCGCCGGCGGGACCCGCCTCGGTCTGGTGGCGCGCGCTCGGAGATCCCCGGCTACCCGTCCGTCCGTCCCTCCCTCCCGCCCCGCCCCGGGGGAGGGCCCGGGGCAGCGCGGGCAGGCGGGGAGCAAAAAAAGGCGCGGGCGCCAAAAAACGTCGGGGTCCCGGGGTGGCGGAGGGGGGCGGCGGCGGGGGCGGCGGCGGGTACACGGCGCCGGGTCCAGGGCGCCGGGTCCAGCCCGTCCCGGGGCGGGGACAGGTGGTGTCGTCCGTCCCCGCCCCCGTAACCTGCTCTGAAGCATCCGCTTCCCGCCGCGGTTCGCCCTCCACCCCCCCGCCGCACACGCAGCTGCCGCTTCCCGCCGCCTCTGCCCCCCGCCCCGGGATCAACCACCCGCCGGGTCCAGCCGGTCCCGGTCCCGGGAACCTGCTCCCGGGGCCAGCCGGAGCCACGCCCCCTCCTCTGACGCTTCCAGCTGCCGCCTCCCCTCCCACCCCCCAAACTCACACTGGCCCTCGCCGGCCCGCCCACCCGCCTACCTGCTTGCCCGCCGCCGCTGGGTGGCGTGCCGGACACTCTCGCACACAGGTACACAGACAGGGACACAGGGACACAGGCACTCAGGCACACAGGGACACAGGGACACAGGGACACAAGGACACAGGGACACAGGCACTCAGGCACTCAGGCACTCAGGGACACAGGGACACAGGGACACAGGCACTCAGGCACTCAGGGACACAGGGACACAGGGACACAGGGACACAGGCACTCAGGCACACAGGGACACAGGTGGCGGGCCGGAGGCCGCTCTCCACTGTGTGGCAGGGGTCCAAGAGCCACCCCAGCCCAACCCAGAGGGTCTTTTGCACCTCTCTAGAGGCCACCCAGAGACCCCAGGCCGCAGCAGAAGCCTCTCCCGCACGCTCTGCAGGCTTCTCAGCCACCCCAGGCCGCAGCAGAAGCCTCTCCCGCACGCTCTGCAGGCTTCTCAGCCACCCCAGGCCGCACCAGAAGCCTCCCCCGCACGCTCTGCAGGCTTCCGACCCACCCCAGGCCGCACCAGAAGCCTCCCCCGCAAGCTCTGCAGGCTTCCGACCCACCCCAGGCCGCAGCAGAAGCCTCTCCCGCACGCTCTGCAGGCTTCTCAGCCACCCCAGGCCGCAGCAGAAGCCTCTCCCGCACGCTCTGCAGGCTTCTCAGCCACCCCAGGCCGCACCAGAAGCCTCTCCCGCACGCTCTGCAGGCTTCTCAGCCACCCCAGGCCGCACCAGAAGCCTCCCCCGCACGCTCTGCAGGCTTCTCAGCCACCCCAGGCCGCACCAGAAGCCTCTCCCGCACGCTCTTCAGGCTTCTCAGCCACCCCAGGCCGCACCAGAAGCCTCCCCCGCACGCTCTGCAGGCTTCTCAGCCACCCCAGGCCGCACCAGAAGCCTCCCCCGCACGCTCTGCAGGCTTCTCAGCCACCCCAGGCCGCACCAGAAGCCTCCCCCGCACGCTCTGCAGGCTTCTCAGCCACCCCAGGCCGCACCAGAAGCCTCCCCCGCACGCTCTGCAGGCTTCCCACCCACCCCAGGCCGCAGCAGAAGCCTCTCCCGCACGCCCTGCAGGCTTCTCAGCCACCCCAGGCCGCAGCAGAAGCCTCTCCCGCACGCTCTGCAGGCTTCTCAGCCACCCCAGGCCGCAGCAGAAGCCTCTCCCGCACGCTCTGCAGGCTTCTCAGCCACCCCAGGCCGCAGCAGAAGCCTCTCCCGCACGCTCTGCAGGCTTCTCAGCCACCCCAGGCCGCACCAGAAGCCTCTCCCGCACGCTCTGCAGGCTTCTCAGCCACCCCAGGCCGCAGCAGAAGCCTCTCCCGCACGCTCTGCAGGCTTCTCAGCCACCCCAGGCCGCAGCAGAAGCCTCCCCCGCACGCTCTGCAGGCTTCTCAGCCACCCCAGGCCCCAACAGAAGCCTCCCCCGCACGCTCTGCAGGCTTCTCAGCCACCCCAGGCCGCACCAGAAGCCTCTCCCGCACGCTCTTCAGGCTTCTCAGCCACCCCAGGCCGCACCAGAAGCCTCCCCCGCACGCTCTGCAGGCTTCTCAGCCACCCCAGGCCGCAGCAGAAGCCTCTCCCGCACGCTCTGCAGGCTTCTCAGCCACCCCAGGCCGCAGCAGAAGCCTCCCCCGCACGCTCTGCAGGCTTCTCAGCCACCCCAGGCCCCAACAGAAGCCTCTCCCGCACGCTCTGCAGGCTTCCGACCCACCCCAGGCCGCACCAGAAGCCTCCCCCGCACGCTCTGTAGGCTTCTGACCCACCCCAGGCCCCAACAGAAGCCTCCCCCGCACGCTCTGCAGGCTTCTCAGCCACCCCAGGCCGCAGCAGAAGCCTCTCCCGCACGCTCTGCAGGCTTCTCAGCCACCCCAGGCCGCAGCAGAAGCCTCTCCCGCACGCTCTGCAGGCTTCTCAGCCACCCCAGGCCGCACCAGAAGCCTCTCCCGCACGCTCTGCAGGCTTCCGACCCACCCCAGGCCGCACCAGAAGCCTCCCCCGCACGCTCTGCAGGCTTCTCCGCCACCCCAGGCCGCACCAGAGGATCTTTTGCACCTCTCTGGACGCCACCCAGAGACTCCAGGCCGCACCAGAGGCCCCCCCCCCAACCATTTACAGGCTGCAGTGCCAGCCTAGGCCCCGCTGGCAGCCTCCCTTGTCTGCTTTGGAAGGCCTCCCATCCACTCCAGACCTGCCTGGAGGCCTCCCTCGACTGCTCCCGGGGCCCTCGAAGCCACCCTAGGCCTTTCTGGAGGACCTGCTCGACCGCTCGGGCGGCTTCTGACGCACCCTCGGCCATCCGGCGCCCAGCAGCTCCCAGGGCCAGGCACCGGCCTCCCCCTCTGGCCGCCCCTGGGGCCGGGGGTGGCTCGGACTCGGCGCCCCCAACGTGTCGTCCCGTCCCCCCCCCGCCCCGCACCGCCGAACATTCGCTGCAGCCGAGGGCTTGCCGCTCGACGCCTACCCCACCCGCCCAGCCCCCCGCTGCGGCCCGGCGCTGCCCCGGCCGCTGCGCCCCGCCTCTCATCGCTCCCCCCACCCGGCAACCGGCCGCCGGGCACGGCAAGTCCCAGGGCAGGGAACAGGTGCTGCCGGGACCCCGTGCTGGCTGCCGGCTTCCCGGGGCTGCCCCGGGCACGGACAGGTCGCCCCCCCGCCCCGGCGAATGTTCACCGAACTGGCTGCCGGCTGCCTTCGAGCACCCCCCGCCCCCCCGCCACTATCGTCCCCCCCGCCCCCCCCTCCGCCTCCGCTGCCGCTTCTCCCCGCACCGCCTCCACTGCCTCCCCCCGCCGCCGGCGAACGAGTCGCCGGATCCGTAGGGTGCCGGGAGCCCGAACGGCGAGCGGCTCCGGCTGCTGCCGGGACCGCGGGGATTCGAGCCGGTCCGGCCGCGGCCGGGACCCCGTGCCGGAAGCCGGCATCCCGGGACGGCCCCGGGACGGCCCCGGTCGCCGGCCGGGTGACGTTCACCGAAGCGGCTGCCGCCAGTCTTTGGGCCTCCCCCGTGCCGGGGCCGCGGGGCTTCGAGCCGGTCCGGCCGCGGCCAGGATCCGGGGCCGGACGATGGCTTCCCGGGCCGGTCCCGGTCGCCTCCCGGGTGACGTTCACCGAAGCGGCTGACGGCTGTCTTCGAGCCCCCCCCCCCCCCCCGCCTCCGCGGCCGCTTCTGCCCGCACCCCCTCCACTGCCTCCCCCCGCCGCCGGCGAACGAGTCGCCGGATCTGTAGGGTGCCGGGAGCCCGAACGGCGAGCGGCTCCGGCTGCTGCCGGGACCGCGGGGATTCGAGCCGGTCCGGCCGCGGCCGGGACCCCGTGCCGGAAGCCGGCATCCCGGGACGGCCCCGGGACGGCCCCGGTCGCCGGCCGGGTGACGTTCAGCGAAGCGGCTGCCGCCAGTCTTTGGGCCTCCCCCGTGCCGGGGCCGCGGGGATTCGAGCCGGTCCGGCCGCGGCCGGGATCCCGGGCCGGACGATGGCTTCCCGGGCCGGTCCCGGTCGCCTCCCGGGTGACGTTCACCGAAGCGGCTGCCGGCTGTCTTCGAGCCCCCCCCCCCCCTCCGCCTCCGCTGCCGCTTCTCCCCGCACCCCCTCCACTGCCTCCCCCCGCCGCCGGCGAACGAGTCGCCGGATCTGTAGGGTGCCGGGAGCCCGAACGGCGAGCGGCTCCGGCTGCTGCCGGGACCGCGGGGATTCGAGCCGCTCCGGCCGCGGCCGGGACCCCGTGCCGGAAGCCGGCATCCCCGGACAGCCCCGGGACGGCCCCGGTCGCCGGCCGGGTGACGTTCACCGAAGCGGCTGCCGGCTGTCTTCGAGCCCCCCCCCCCTCCGCCTCCGCTGCCGCTTCTGCCCGCACCCCCTCCACTGCCTCCCCCCGCCGCCGGCGAACGAGTCGTGGATCCGTAGGGTGCCGGGAGCCCGAACGGCGAGCGGCTCCGGCTGCTGCCGGGACCGCGGGGATTCGAGCCGCTCCGGCCGCGGCCGGGACCCCGTGCCGGATGCCGGCATCCCGGGACGGCCCCGGGACGGCCCCGGTCGCCGGCCGGGTGACGTTCACCGAAGCGGCTGCCGCCAGTCTTTGGGCCTCCCCCGTGCCGGGGCCGCGGGGCTTCGAGTCGGTCCGGCCGCGGCTGGGACCCCGTGCCTGTCGCAGGCTTCCCGGGACGGCCCCGGAACGGCCGCGGTCGCCGGCCGGGTGACGTTCACCGAGGCGACTGCCGGCTGTCTTCGAGCCCCCCCCCCCCCTGCCGGAGCCGCGGGGATACGAGCCGGTCCGGCCGCGGCCGGGACCCCGTGCCGGAAGCCGGCATCCCGGGACGGCCCCGGGACGGCCCCGATCGCCTCCTGGGTGACGTTCACCGAAGCGGCTGCCGGCTGTCTTCGAGCCCCCCCCCCCTCCGCCTCCGCTGCCGCTTCTCCCCGCACCGCCTCCACTGCCTCCCCCTGCTGCCGGCGAACGAGTCGGCGGATCCATACCGTCCCGAGAGCCCGAGGCGGCGGCACCCAGTGCGGGTCCGGCCGAGGCCGGGACCCCGTGCCTGTCGCAGGCTTCCCGGGACGGCCCCGGAACGGCCGCGGTCGCCGGCCGGGTGACGTTCACCGAAGCGGCTGCCGCCAGTCTTTGGGCCTCCCCCGTGCCGGGGCCGCGGGGATTCGAGCCGGTCCGGCCGCGGCCGGGACCCCGTGCCGGAAGCCGGCATCCCCGGACAGCCCCGGGACGGCCCCGGTCGCCGGCCGGGTGACGTTCACCGAAGCGGCTGCCGGCTGTCTTCGAGCCCCCCCCCCTCCGCCTCCGCTGCCGCTTCTGCCCGCACCCCCTCCACTGCCTCCCCCCGCCGCCGGCGAACGAGTCGTGGATCCGTAGGGTGCCGGGAGCCCGAACGGCGAGCGGCTCCGGCTGCTGCCGGGACCGCGGGGATTCGAGCCGCTCCGGCCGCGGCCGGGACCCCGTGCCGGATGCCGGCATCCCGGGACGGCCCCGGGACGGCCCCGGTCGCCGGCCGGGTGACGTTCACCGAAGCGGCTGCCGCCAGTCTTTGGGCCTCCCCCGTGCCGGGGCCGCGGGGCTTCGAGTCGGTCCGGCCGCGGCTGGGACCCCGTGCCTGTCGCAGGCTTCCCGGGACGGCCCCGGAACGGCCGCGGTCGCCGGCCGGGTGACGTTCACCGAGGCGACTGCCGGCTGTCTTCGAGCCCCCCCCCCCCCTGCCGGAGCCGCGGGGATACGAGCCGGTCCGGCCGCGGCCGGGACCCCCGTGCCGGAAGCCGGCATCCCGGGACGGCCCCGGGACGGCCCCGATCGCCTCCTGGGTGACGTTCACCGAAGCGGCTGCCGGCTGTCTTCGAGCCCCCCCCCCCTCCGCCTCCGCTGCCGCTTCTCCCCGCACCGCCTCCACTGCCTCCCCCTGCTGCCGGCGAACGAGTCGGCGGATCCATACCGTCCCGAGAGCCCGAGGCGGCGGCACCCAGTGCGGGTCCGGCCGAGGCCGGGACCCCGTGCCTGTCGCAGGCTTCCCGGGACGGCCCCGGAACGGCCGCGGTCGCCGGCCGGGTGACGTTCACCGAAGCGGCTGCCGCCAGTCTTTGGGCCTCCCCCGTGCCGGGGCCGCGGGGATTCGAGCCGGTCCGGCCGCGGCCGGGACCCCGTGCCGGAAGCCGGCATCCCGGGACGGCCCCGGGACGGCCCCGGTCGCCGGCCGGGTGACGTTCACCGAAGCGGCTGCCGCCAGTCTTTGGGCCTCCCCCGTGCCGGGGCCGCGGGGCTTCGAGCCGGTCCGGCCGCGGCCGGGACCCCGTGCCGGAAGCCGGCATCCCCGGACGGCCCCGGGACGGCCCCGATCGCCTCCTGGGTGACGTTCACCGAAGCGGCTGCCGGCTGTCTTCGAGCCCCCCCCCCCTCCGCCTCCGCTGCCGCTTCTGCCCGCACCCCCTCCACTGCCTCCCCCCGCCGCCGGCGAACGAGTCGCCGGATCCGTAGGGTGCCGGGAGCCCGAACGGCGAGCGGCTCCGGCTGCTGCCGGGACCGCGGGGCTTCGAGCCGCTCCGGCCGCGGCCGGGACCCCGTGCCGGAAGCCGGCATCCCGGGACGGCCCCGGGACGGCCCCGGTCGCCGGCCGGGTGACGTTCACCGAAGCGGCTGCCGGCTGTCTTCGAGCCCCCCCCCCCCTCCGCCTCCGCTGCCGCTTCTGCCCGCACCCCCTCCACTGCCTCCCCCCGCCGCCGGCGAACGAGTCGGCGGATCCGTAGGGTGCCGGGAGCCCGAACGGCGAGCGGCTCCGGCTGCTGCCGGGACCGCGGGGATTCGAGCCGGTCCGGCCGCGGCCGGGACCCCGTGCCGGAAGCCGGCATCCCGGGACGGCCCCGGGACGGCCCCGGTCGCCGGCCGGGTGACGTTCAGCGAAGCGGCTGCCGCCAGTCTTTGGGCCTCCCCCGTGCCGGGGCCGCGGGGCTTCGAGTCGGTCCGGCCGCGGCTGGGACCCCGTGCCTGTCGCAGGCTTCCCGGGACGGCCCCGGAACGGCCGCGGTCGCCGGCCGGGTGACGTTCACCGAGGCGACTGCCGGCTGTCTTCGAGCCCCCCCCCCCCCCTACCGGAGCCGCGGGGATACGAGCCGGTCCGGCCGCGGCCGGGACCCCGTGCCGGAAGCCGGCATCCCGGGACGGCCCCGAGACGGCCCCGATCGCCTCCTGGGTGACGTTCACCGAAGCGGCTGCCGGCTGTCTTCGAGCCCCCCCCCCCTCCGCCTCCGCTGCCGCTTCTCCCCGCACCCCCTCCACTGCCTCCCCCCGCCGCCCGCGAACGAGTCGCCGGATCTGTAGGGGGCCGGGAGCCCGAGGCGGCGAGCGGCTCCGGCTGCTGCCGGGACCGCGAGGCTTCGAGCCGGTCCGGCCGCGGCCGGGATCTCGTGCCGAACGTCGTCTTCCCGGGACGGTCCCGGGAGGGCCCCAGTCTCCTCCCGGGTGACGTTCACCGAAGCGGCTGCCGGCTGTCTTCGAGCCCCCACCCCTGCCGTGGCCGCGGGGATTCGCCCCGGTCCGGCAGCTGACGGTTCCCTGTGCCGGACGCCGGCTTCCCGGGACAGCCCCGGGACACCCCCGGTCGCCTCCCGGGTGACGTTCACCGAAGCTGCTGCCGCCTGTCTTTGTCCCCCCCCACCGTGCTCTCCCTCAGCCGGGAGGTAGACGTGCTCTCCCTCGGCGAGTAGACGTGCTCTCCCTCGGCGAGTAGACGTGCTCTCCCTCGGCGAGTAGACGTGCTCTCCCTCGGCGAGTAGACGTGCTCTCCCTGGGCGAGTAGACGTGCTCTCCCTGGGCGAGTAGACGTGCTCTCCCTGGGCGAGTAGACGTGCTCTCCCTCGGCGAGTAGACGTGCTCTCCCTGGGCGAGTAGACGTGCTCTCCCTCGGCGAGTAGACGTGCTCTCCCTGGGCGAGTAGACGTGCTCTCCCTCGGCGAGTAGACGTGCTCTCCCTCGGCGAGTAGACGTGCTCTCCCTGGGCGAGTAGACGTGCTCTCCCTCGGCGAGTAGACGTGCTCTCCCTCGGCGAGTAGACGTGCTCTCCGCGGAGCTCGCGCTTGTCGCCAAGGGGTCGCTGTTGCGCTCTGCCTCCGCCTACGTCATCGTACAAGCCGGCGTGATTTCTGCGACCTGCCGCTGGGCGGAGGTCGGCTGGTTGTGCGCTCGCGGAGCTGACGGCCCTCCAGTTCCGTACATGAGGGAACGAGTGACGCCGAGCACTCCCAGGGCAGCGCTGCCGAGCGGCTGCTCCAAGCCACCCGCCAGGCGGCTGGGCAGGGGTCCGTCTGGCTTCTCGGTGGCTTTCCCCCGGGTCAGAGAGGGGACCCGCGGGGCCGAGCAAAGGCGCGGCGGTTTGGAGCGGCCGCTGGCGCACCCTCAGCGGTGTTGGATGGGTTTCGCTCGTCCGTGAGCCGGAGCCCAGCCCGGGCTCGGCAACGAAAGAGGGGAAAAGAAAAAAAGTTGACGGAGTGGCTGGCGCCGGCCACTGCCGAAGTGTGGAACCCCCAAAGCGAAGTTTGCCCGGTGGGGCACGGGGGCAGAGAAAGCCGGGGAGACGTGGTGCCGGCGTCGGTCCCACCAAGAATGGAAAGCAAGCCCGTCCAGGCACGGCGAGAGAGAGCCCGGTAAGGGGCAGAGAGAGTTCCCAGCACTGGACCCTCTTCACGGGGGTTCCCCCCCATGGCCAAAGCCGCAGCC
>NW_027143045.1:37500-47500 GCF_026170545.1 Melanerpes formicivorus | reverse complement strand
GGGGGACTTAGTGCACTGAGCCGTGCGGCGGCAGGTAGACGTGCTCTCCTTCCCGAGGAGGTAGACGTGCTCTCCCTGGCGAGGGGGGGACTTAGTGCACCGAGCCGTGCGGCGGCAGGTAGACGTGCTCTCCTTCCCGAGGAGGTAGACGTGCTCTCCTTCCCAGGAGGTAGACGTGCTCTCCTTCCCGAGGAGGTAGACGTGCTCTCCTTCCCAGGAGGTAGACGTGCTCTCCTTCCCGAGGAGGTAGACGTGCTCTCCTTCCCAGGAGGTAGACGTGCTCTCCTTCCCGAGGAGGTAGACGTGCTCTCCCTCGGTGAGTAGACGTGCTCTCCCTGAGCTGGCAGGTAGACGTGCTCTCCATGGCGAGGGGGGACTTAGTGCACTGAGCCGTGCGGCAGGAGGTAGACGTGCTCCCCGCGGCCGGGCGGGCACTTAGCGCGCGGAGGCTGGAACCGCGGGGTAGACGTGGTCCCCGGGACGAGGGCCGCCTGGTATCGCCCGCCCGGCCCCCCAACCCCCCCCCCCCCCCGCGGCGGCGTAAATGAAGAGAGGCAGTCGGCATGAAACCTTCTTTTATTAAGTGTTGTTTTCATCGAGCGTCTTTCATTAAAGGTTGTGTTCTGAAGCAGTCTTTTCTTCAACAGCGCTGTTCTCCGGGGAGAAGGTCTGCCGGCATCTCTAGAAATCTCCCCCCGCTCCTGACCGCCTCCCCCCCCGCCCCCGCTGCCGGTTTGCGCGGAGCCCCCCCTTCCCGCCGTTGCCTCTTGCCGCTACCCCCGCCCCCCCCCCCCGCTGCCGGTTTGCGCGGAGCCCCCCCTTCCCGCCGTTGCCTCTTGCCGCTACCCCCCGCCCCCCCCCCCGCTGCCGGTTTGCGCGGAGCCCCCCCTTCCCGCCGTTGCCTCTTGCCGCTACCCCCGCCCCCCCCCCGCTGCCGGTTTGCGCGGAGCCCCCCCTTCCCGCCGTTGCCTCTTGCCGCTACCCCCGCCCCCCCCCGCTGCCGGTTTGCGCGGAGCCCCCCCTTCCCGCCGTTGCCTCTTGCCGCTACCCCCGCCCCCCCCCGCTGCCGGTTTGCGCGGAAGCCCCCCCCTTCCCGCCGTTGCCTCTTGCCGCTACCCCCGCCCCCCCCCCCGCTGCCGGTTTGCGCGGAGCCCCCCCTTCCCGCCGTTGCCTCTTGCCGCTACCCCCGCCCCCCCCCCCGCTGCCGGTTTGCGCGGAGCCCCCCCTTCCCGCCGTTGCCTCTTGCCGTTACCCCCGCCCCCCCCCCCGCTGCCGGTTTGCGCGGAGCCCCCCCGCCTGCCGTTGCCTCTTGCCGCGGCCACCACCGCCCCCCCCCACACCCCCCGGCCCCCGTTACCGGTTTGCGCGGAGCCCCCCCCTCCCGACGTTGCCTCTTGCCGCTGCTGCCACCCCCAGCTCCCCACACCCCCCGGCTCCCGTTAGCGGTTTGCGCGGAGCCCCCCCCTTCCCGCCGTTGCCTCTTGCCGCTACCCCCGCCCCCCCCCCCCCCGCTGCCGGTTTGCGCGGAGCCCCCCCGCCTGCCGTTGCCTCTTGCCGCGGCCACCACCGCCCCCCCCACACCCCCCGGCCCCCGTTACCGGTTTGCGCGGAGCCCCCCCTCCCGACGTTGCCTCTTGCCGCTGCTGCCACCCCCAGCTCCCCACACCCCCCGGCTCCCGTTACCGCTTTGCACGGAGCCCCCCCGCCCGCCGTTATCTCTTGCCGCTGCCGCGACCCATCTCCCCCCCCCCCCGCCGCCGCTAACTGCCCCCCGAAGCCGCTAGCAGCTGGGCACCCCCCGCCAAAGCCGCCGCGGCTTCCCCTTCCCACATTGTCCCCTGGAGGGGGGATCGCGACGCGGGCTGCCGCTTCCCTCCCGGGCTGCCCGGCTGCTCTCTAACCCCTGCGACCGAGGCGGCGCTGTTAGGGCGGCCGTGCCGGTGCCCCTTGCCGCAGCTAGCCTCTCGCCGCTGCCCCTCCCGTCCGTCGTCCCCCGTCCCCAAAAACTTGCTGCTCTCCACGCTGGAGCCTGCACGGGGGAGGTTGCGCTCCGCTCCTCCGGCCCTAAAGCCGCCCTCGCCCGCCCCCCGGCTTGCCGCTTGGCTGGGCTGCCCGCCCGCCCGCTAATCCCCCCAACGCCCCCACCCCAAAAACACCCCAGCCCTACCGCATGCCGCTCCCCCTCTCCCCGCTCTCGCTGACCGCTGCCACCCCCCCCCCACCCCTCCCCCCCGAAACAAACCCCCCAGCCCTACCGCATGCCGCTCCCCCTCTCTCCCTAGCCTGCCCCCCCCGCCGTCGCTTGCTGCTGCTGCTGCCGCCGCCGCCCGCCGCCGCCGCCGCCGGCGGGACCCCGCCTCGGTCTGGTGGCGCGCGCTCGGAGATCCCCGGCTACCCGTCCGTCCGTCCCTCCCTCCCCCGCCCCGCCCCGGGGGAGGGCCCGGGGCAGCGCGGGCAGGCGGGGAGCAAAAAAAGGCGCGGGCGCCCAAAAAACGTCGGGGTCCCGGGGTGGCGGAGGGGGGCGGCGGCGGGGGCGGCGGCGGGTACACGGCGCCGGGTCCAGGGCGCCGGGTCCAGCCCGTCCCGGGGCGGGGACAGGTGGTGTCGTCCGTCCCCGCCCCCGTAACCTGCTCTGAAGCATCCGCTTCCCGCCGCGGTTCGCCCTCCACCCCCCCCGCCGCACACGCAGCTGCCGCTTCCCGCCGCCTCTGCCCCCCGCCCCGGGATCAACCACCCGCCGGGTCCAGCCGGTCCCGGTCCCGGGAACCTGCTCCCGGGGCCAGCCGGAGCCACGCCCCCTCCTCTGACGCTTCCAGCTGCCGCCTCCCCTCCCACCCCCCCAAACTCACACTGGCCCTCGCCGGCCCGCCCACCCGCCTACCTGCTTGCCCGCCGCCGCTGGGTGGCGTGCCGGACACTCTCGCACACAGGTACACAGACAGGGACACAGGGACACAGGCACTCAGGCACACAGGGACACAGGGACACAGGGACACAAGGACACAGGGACACAGGCACTCAGGCACTCAGGCACTCAGGGACACAGGGACACAGGGACACAGGCACTCAGGCACTCAGGGACACAGGGACACAGGGACACAGGGACACAGGCACTCAGGCACACAGGGACACAGGTGGCGGGCCGGAGGCCGCTCTCCACTGTGTGGCAGGGGTCCAAGAGCCACCCCAGCCCAACCCAGAGGGTCTTTTGCACCTCTCTAGAGGCCACCCAGAGACCCCAGGCCGCAGCAGAAGCCTCTCCCGCACGCTCTGCAGGCTTCTCAGCCACCCCAGGCCGCAGCAGAAGCCTCTCCCGCACGCTCTGCAGGCTTCTCAGCCACCCCAGGCCGCACCAGAAGCCTCCCCCGCACGCTCTGCAGGCTTCTCAGCCACCCCAGGCCGCACCAGAAGCCTCCCCCGCAAGCTCTGCAGGCTTCCGACCCACCCCAGGCCGCAGCAGAAGCCTCTCCCGCACGCTCTGCAGGCTTCTCAGCCACCCCAGGCCGCAGCAGAAGCCTCTCCCGCACGCTCTGCAGGCTTCTCAGCCACCCCAGGCCGCACCAGAAGCCTCTCCCCGCACGCTCTGCAGGCTTCTCAGCCACCCCAGGCCGCACCAGAAGCCTCCCCCGCACGCTCTGCAGGCTTCTCAGCCACCCCAGGCCGCACCAGAAGCCTCTCCCGCACGCTCTTCAGGCTTCTCAGCCACCCCAGGCCGCACCAGAAGCCTCCCCCGCACGCTCTGCAGGCTTCTCAGCCACCCCAGGCCGCACCAGAAGCCTCCCCCGCACGCTCTGCAGGCTTCTCAGCCACCCCAGGCCGCACCAGAAGCCTCCCCCGCACGCTCTGCAGGCTTCTCAGCCACCCCAGGCCGCACCAGAAGCCTCCCCCGCACGCTCTGCAGGCTTCCCACCCACCCCAGGCCGCAGCAGAAGCCTCTCCCGCACGCCCTGCAGGCTTCTCAGCCACCCCAGGCCGCAGCAGAAGCCTCTCCCGCACGCTCTGCAGGCTTCTCAGCCACCCCAGGCCGCAGCAGAAGCCTCTCCCGCACGCTCTGCAGGCTTCTCAGCCACCCCAGGCCGCAGCAGAAGCCTCTCCCGCACGCTCTGCAGGCTTCTCAGCCACCCCAGGCCGCACCAGAAGCCTCTCCCGCACGCTCTGCAGGCTTCTCAGCCACCCCAGGCCGCAGCAGAAGCCTCTCCCGCACGCTCTGCAGGCTTCTCAGCCACCCCAGGCCGCAGCAGAAGCCTCCCCCGCACGCTCTGCAGGCTTCTCAGCCACCCCAGGCCCCAACAGAAGCCTCCCCCGCACGCTCTGCAGGCTTCTCAGCCACCCCAGGCCGCACCAGAAGCCTCTCCCGCACGCTCTTCAGGCTTCTCAGCCACCCCAGGCCGCACCAGAAGCCTCCCCCGCACGCTCTGCAGGCTTCTCAGCCACCCCAGGCCGCAGCAGAAGCCTCTCCCGCACGCTCTGCAGGCTTCTCAGCCACCCCAGGCCGCAGCAGAAGCCTCCCCCGCACGCTCTGCAGGCTTCTCAGCCACCCCAGGCCCCAACAGAAGCCTCTCCCGCACGCTCTGCAGGCTTCCGACCCACCCCAGGCCGCACCAGAAGCCTCCCCCGCACGCTCTGTAGGCTTCTGACCCACCCCAGGCCCCAACAGAAGCCTCCCCCGCACGCTCTGCAGGCTTCTCAGCCACCCCAGGCCGCAGCAGAAGCCTCTCCCGCACGCTCTGCAGGCTTCTCAGCCACCCCAGGCCGCAGCAGAAGCCTCTCCCGCACGCTCTGCAGGCTTCTCAGCCACCCCAGGCCGCACCAGAAGCCTCTCCCGCACGCTCTGCAGGCTTCCGACCCACCCCAGGCCGCACCAGAAGCCTCCCCCGCACGCTCTGCAGGCTTCTCCGCCACCCCAGGCCGCACCAGAGGATCTTTTGCACCTCTCTGGACGCCACCCAGAGACTCCAGGCCGCACCAGAGGCCCCCCCCCCAACCATTTACAGGCTGCAGTGCCAGCCTAGGCCCCGCTGGCAGCCTCCCTTGTCTGCTTTGGAAGGCCTCCCATCCACTCCAGACCTGCCTGGAGGCCTCCCTCGACTGCTCCCGGGGCCCTCGAAGCCACCCTAGGCCTTTCTGGAGGACCTGCTCGACCGCTCGGGCGGCTTCTGACGCACCCTCGGCCATCCGGCGCCCAGCAGCTCCCAGGGCCAGGCACCGGCCTCCCCCTCTGGCCGCCCCTGGGGCCGGGGGTGGCTCGGACTCGGCGCCCCCAACGTGTCGTCCCGTCCCCCCCCCGCCCCGCACCGCCGAACATTCGCTGCAGCCGAGGGCTTGCCGCTCGACGCCTACCCCACCCGCCCAGCCCCCCGCTGCGGCCCGGCGCTGCCCCGGCCGCTGCGCCCCGCCTCTCATCGCTCCCCCCACCCGGCAACCGGCCGCCGGGCACGGCAAGTCCCAGGGCAGGGAACAGGTGCTGCCGGGACCCCGTGCTGGCTGCCGGCTTCCCGGGGCTGCCCCGGGCACGGACAGGTCGCCCCCCCCGCCCCGGCGAATGTTCACCGAACTGGCTGCCGGCTGCCTTCGAGCACCCCCCGCCCCCCCGCCACTATCGTCCCCCCCGCCCCCCCCTCCGCCTCCGCTGCCGCTTCTCCCCGCACCGCCTCCACTGCCTCCCCCCGCCGCCGGCGAACGAGTCGCCGGATCCGTAGGGTGCCGGGAGCCCGAACGGCGAGCGGCTCCGGCTGCTGCCGGGACCGCGGGGATTCGAGCCGGTCCGGCCGCGGCCGGGACCCCGTGCCGGAAGCCGGCATCCCGGGACGGCCCCGGGACGGCCCCGGTCGCCGGCCGGGTGACGTTCAGCGAAGCGGCTGCCGCCAGTCTTTGGGCCTCCCCCGTGCCGGGGCCGCGGGGCTTCGAGCCGGTCCGGCCGCGGCCGGGATCCGGGGCCGGACGATGGCTTCCCGGGCCGGTCCCGGTCGCCTCCCGGGTGACGTTCACCGAAGCGGCTGACGGCTGTCTTCGAGCCCCCCCCCCCCCCCCCGCCTCCGCGGCCGCTTCTGCCCGCACCCCCTCCACTGCCTCCCCCCCGCCGCCGGCGAACGAGTCGCCGGATCTGTAGGGTGCCGGGAGCCCGAACGGCGAGCGGCTCCGGCTGCTGCCGGGACCGCGGGGATTCGAGCCGGTCCGGCCGCGGCCGGGACCCCGTGCCGGAAGCCGGCATCCCGGGACGGCCCCGGGACGGCCCCGGTCGCCGGCCGGGTGACGTTCAGCGAAGCGGCTGCCGCCAGTCTTTGGGCCTCCCCCGTGCCGGGGCCGCGGGGATTCGAGCCGGTCCGGCCGCGGCCGGGATCCCGGGCCGGACGATGGCTTCCCGGGCCGGTCCCGGTCGCCTCCCGGGTGACGTTCACCGAAGCGGCTGCCGGCTGTCTTCGAGCCCCCCCCCCCCCCTCCGCCTCCGCTGCCGCTTCTCCCCGCACCCCCTCCACTGCCTCCCCCCGCCGCCGGCGAACGAGTCGCCGGATCTGTAGGGTGCCGGGAGCCCGAACGGCGAGCGGCTCCGGCTGCTGCCGGGACCGCGGGGATTCGAGCCGCTCCGGCCGCGGCCGGGACCCCCGTGCCGGAAGCCGGCATCCCCGGACAGCCCCGGGACGGCCCCGGTCGCCGGCCGGGTGACGTTCACCGAAGCGGCTGCCGGCTGTCTTCGAGCCCCCCCCCCTCCGCCTCCGCTGCCGCTTCTGCCCGCACCCCCTCCACTGCCTCCCCCCGCCGCCGGCGAACGAGTCGCCGGATCCGTAGGGTGCCGGGAGCCCCGAACGGCGAGCGGCTCCGGCTGCTGCCGGGACCGCGGGGATTCGAGCCGCTCCGGCCGCGGCCGGGACCCCGTGCCGGATGCCGGCATCCCGGGACGGCCCCGGGACGGCCCCGGTCGCCGGCCGGGTGACGTTCACCGAAGCGGCTGCCGCCAGTCTTTGGGCCTCCCCCGTGCCGGGGCCGCGGGGCTTCGAGTCGGTCCGGCCGCGGCTGGGACCCCGTGCCTGTCGCAGGCTTCCCGGGACGGCCCCGGAACGGCCGCGGTCGCCGGCCGGGTGACGTTCACCGAGGCGACTGCCGGCTGTCTTCGAGCCCCCCCCCCCCCTGCCGGAGCCGCGGGGATACGAGCCGGTCCGGCCGCGGCCGGGACCCCGTGCCGGAAGCCGGCATCCCGGGACGGCCCCGGGACGGCCCCGATCGCCTCCTGGGTGACGTTCACCGAAGCGGCTGCCGGCTGTCTTCGAGCCCCCCCCCCCTCCGCCTCCGCTGCCGCTTCTCCCCGCACCCCCTCCACTGCCTCCCCCCGCCGCCCGCGAACGAGTCGCCGGATCTGTAGGGGGCCGGGAGCCCGAGGCGGCGAGCGGCTCCGGCTGCTGCCGGGACCGCGAGGCTTCGAGCCGGTCCGGCCGCGGCCGGGATCTCGTGCCGAACGTCGTCTTCCCGGGACGGTCCCGGGAGGGCCCCAGTCTCCTCCCGGGTGACGTTCACCGAAGCGGCTGCCGGCTGTCTTCGAGCCCCCACCCCTGCCGTGGCCGCGGGGATTCGCCCCGGTCCGGCAGCTGACGGTTCCCTGTGCCGGACGCCGGCTTCCCGGGACAGCCCCGGGACACCCCCGGTCGCCTCCCGGGTGACGTTCACCGAAGCTGCTGCCGCCTGTCTTTGTCCCCCCCCACCGTGCTCTCCCTCAGCCGGGAGGTAGACGTGCTCTCCCTCGGCGAGTAGACGTGCTCTCCCTCGGCGAGTAGACGTGCTCTCCCTCGGCGAGTAGACGTGCTCTCCCTCGGCGAGTAGACGTGCTCTCCCTGGGCGAGTAGACGTGCTCTCCCTGGGCGAGTAGACGTGCTCTCCCTGGGCGAGTAGACGTGCTCTCCCTCGGCGAGTAGACGTGCTCTCCCTGGGCGAGTAGACGTGCTCTCCCTCGGCGAGTAGACGTGCTCTCCCTCGGCGAGTAGACGTGCTCTCCCTGGGCGAGTAGACGTGCTCTCCCTCGGCGAGTAGACGTGCTCTCCCTGGGCGAGTAGACGTGCTCTCCCTCGGCGAGTAGACGTGCTCTCCCTGGGCGAGTAGACGTGCTCTCCCTCGGCGAGTAGACGTGCTCTCCGCGGAGCTCGCGCTTGTCGCCAAGGGGTCGCTGTTGCGCTCTGCCTCCGCCTACGTCATCGTACAAGCCGGCGTGATTTCTGCGACCTGCCGCTGGGCGGAGGTCGGCTGGTTGTGCGCTCGCGGAGCTGACGGCCCTCCAGTTCCGTACATGAGGGAACGAGTGACGCCGAGCACTCCCAGGGCAGCGCTGCCGAGCGGCTGCTCCAAGCCACCCGCCAGGCGGCTGGGCAGGGGTCCGTCTGGCTTCTCGGTGGCTTTCCCCCGGGTCAGAGAGGGGACCCGCGGGGCCGAGCAAAGGCGCGGCGGTTTGGAGCGGCCGCTGGCGCACCCTCAGCGGTGTTGGATGGGTTTCGCTCGTCCGTGAGCCGGAGCCCAGCCCGGGCTCGGCAACGAAAGAGGGGAAAAGAAAAAAAGTTGACGGAGTGGCTGGCGCCGGCCACTGCCGAAGTGTGGAACCCCCAAAGCGAAGTTTGCCCGGTGGGGCACGGGGGCAGAGAAAGCCGGGGAGACGTGGTGCCGGCGTCGGTCCCACCAAGAATGGAAAGCAAGCCCGTCCAGGCACGGCGAGAGAGAGCCCGGTAAGGGGCAGAGAGAGTTCCCAGCACTGGACCCTCTTCACGGGGGTTCCCCCCCATGGCCAAAGCCGCAGCCCGCGGGGGCACGGCATCTAAGGGAAAAGCCAGCGGCGGTGACTGGCCACCCGTATGCTATGGAGCCCGGCATGGGGGGAGGAGGGCAAGCCGGTGCCCCAGCACGGCTTCCTCCTGGCTCCAGAGGGGCGCCCCGTGATGGAGATGTAACTCGGTGCAGCTTGAGGGAAAATGCAAGCCCACGTTTCGGGGAGGCAGAGGTGCCCTGTGAGCCGGTGCGGCCCGGTGCAGCTTGCCCCCCCCATCTCTGGAGGGCGCCCCGTTTGCTCCTCCGGCGTGTTGCCCGCACGCCGAGCCCCGTGCCTGCTGGCTGCTCCCGAGGGCGGTGGCGGGTGCGCGTGGCTGTGTCTGTCCCAGAAGAGCGAGGCCGTGGGGCCTCCGCTGGCTTCCTTTCCTTCTGTCCTTGTTGATCGATGAGGCCTTTCGGGTCGCGTCGGAAAGGGCCCCCGGCCGGCAGGGCAAGGGCGGTCTTCCTTTCCACTTCGCTTCCCGTCGCGTGTGAGGTGTCGTCCTCGTTCCCCCAGCCCCGAGCGGCTCGAGCGGGGGGGAGCCGTGGCGTTAGCGGCCCGGCGCGTGCCTTGCCGCATCCTCCCCTTTCCACCTCCCCCCCGGCGCTGGGGCAGGGTTCGGGGACCGGTCTACCGCAACCGGCTTTGTGACTGCTGCGTGGCCCCGTGAGTTTTCAGGTGTCCTAAAACGCGTGAGGCGCCGGTGTCGTCCTCGGTTCCGGGTACCCGCGGGTGCCGGCCGCGAGCAGCTGCGTGTGGCGGGGGTTGGCCGAGCCGAGAGCGAGGCGGCGGCGTCGCAAAATTTAAAAGGGGCTAAAAGCGGCGCCGCGCGTGAGGCCTCACCTGCCCGGGTGGGGTCCCCGAGGGTTCCTCCCTAAATGAAACCTCTAGCCTGAGAGGGGCGGCTTTGTGGCCCGTCCCCCCGCCCGCTGCCGAGCGAGCCGCCCCGGCTCTAAGGTCCTGGCGTGCCGGGGGCGCGCCCCGTTTCCGCGGGTCGCTGTCTCCTCTAGCACGTCCCGGTGCTCCCGTGGCAAGGCGGGGAGAGAGACGAGGGCCTTCTCCCCGCCGGGCGTGTCGGTATCGCTCGCTTCCGCTGCTGCTGCCTGAATCGTGCCCGGGATCTGGCAGCCAGGGGCCGGCCTCGGGGGCGGGGGAGCCCCAGCCGGCCTCTGTGGCCGCGTGGAGTCGGGAAGCGTGTGCTTGCGTGCGCACGCGAGG
>NW_027143045.1:12500-25000 GCF_026170545.1 Melanerpes formicivorus | reverse complement strand
AGAGAGACAAACTTCTCGTCTTCCACACCACCCCGTCAATCAAAGATAACAGTGAGAAAGTGGACATAGAGAAAGAAAAGAAAGGAAAGGAAAGGATTTTTAAACAATTTTTGCAATAGACATAAGTTTTGATTGGCTAACAGCACAAATCTGTTGTACACCATCATTAGACACAAACTTCATATTGGACACTACATGTTGAATCACTGTATACAGCAGGGATTTATACAAGATTGACAATGCTAACAAAATATAACAAAATTAAACCAGGTAATTACACAAGGTGAAAGCATCCTTGTTCCTCCTGGAAGCCAGGAGAACAAACAAACCCATACCCCCCCCACCCCGTCAGTCCTTCAGTTTGGAATTGAAGTGAGAGCTTCAGTCCAGATCTGAATGTCTGCGGGGTTATGGAAAGTACAGTCCTTGAAGAGATGTCTTCTGTGATGCAAAACTTGAGAAGTCTTCCATATTGTAGCAAGACAAGTCCTTCTGACAATACATCAGGTAGTCTTCAGCATTAGAACGTAGATGTAGCATTAGAACTTAAATTTAGCATTAGAACTTAAGTAAGAAACACAACCTTGAAACATACAAAACTGGTATTTCCAGGTTACCATTCAGAGCCACCCTCTCAGGTGATAATTACTTTGAATGGGCCTGTAAGTATCGTTGATTGTTTCAGGTTCTGTCAAAGCCAAGCTAAACACAAACAAAAGCCTTTTTCCAAACCAAGTACAATTTTTTGGTGATCTCCTGACTCATGCTTCACCCCCCAATTCACCGCTGGGAAGTGAAGCCCTTAGTTGCCCTGGGGGCCATATCCCTCCCCTCATCAAATGGTCCCACCAAGAGGGGAGCAGTGACCTCAGCCCTCTTTGTAGGCTCGGGCCAACATTGCACAATGATTTCTAATTGCCTCGTGGCTACCCCATCAACCACTTCTTTTGGAATACCTTTCTTCTGGCCCATCCCCCACCAATATTGCCGGGTATTCAAGTGTTCCCTGCCCCTAGCCAGGTGCCTACTAGGAATACGGCGCATCTGGCCCTGGGGGCTTGGTGGGTGAGTCATTTTCACATGTCTCAAGCCTCTAGTTTGAGGTTTTTTCATTTCCTCTGGTACACTATACTGCCTAGCATAATCTAATAACTCCCTCCCCACGTCTTGCCATGTCCTGGAAGAAAGTGGGGTATTAGCTATTTCTTTTTGAAGCTGGATACCTCTTATTTTAAGCAAGTCATTGAGACCCCTGATCAAAGGAGTCATTCTGTTTGCATCCACCAGGACAGAAAGAGGGGATTCAAAATGATGTTTTAGTTCCCTTTCATATATCATCTGCAGGCATGCAGCTTTTTGCACATTCTCCATTATCTGATTCATCCCTCCCCGCAGAATTAGGGGTTCACCCCTCTCCTTTGGATCAAACCCCCCTGCCCAATAGGCAGCTCTTTGCGTAAGACTCCAGGGTCCACTTCTGTTTTTTGTAGTTAGAAAAACATTATCACCCCAATAGCCCATGGCTTCAGCTTCTGTTAACAGAATCTGATCACCTCCAGTTTTTGAAACTCTCCAGACATATTCCACCTCAGATTCCTCAGCAGAGCGTGCAAATTCTGCACAAATTTTGGCCAATTCAGTGTAGGAGAAAGGCGTTTCTTTGGTTGTGATAGTGGGGGTAACCTCCCCATCCTCATATAAAACTTCAGTTTTAATGAGAGGTCTGATATGCGCAGCAGCTTCCTTAGCTGCTGCCAATTCTGCCCGAGGGCACATAGGGGCAGACTCCAAGTAATTCACACCCTCTTTTGAGTCCAAATACGAATTTTGCCTCCTCTCCTTTTCCAATTGAATTTTAAGATCTGCCACTACGTCTTTCAAAGTGGCAACATGGCTTTGTAGTGACGAAACTAAGTCCTGCAAAGAGGAAATAGTTATATTTTCCTGTTCATGCCATTCATCTTTCTCCTTCACTGAGGCGGCTAAACAGGCACCTAAAACCGCACAAATAAAACCTTTGCCTTTCCCGGCTTTTGCTCGTGCATCTTTCTGCAGGGCCACAATTCTATCAGCCACACTCTGGAAATTATGCCAATTTTCACGGGCCCAGTCAAGTACCTGTACAGATGGGCGGGCACCGTGAACTTCTAAAAGGTTAAAAAGCCTCTCACTCCCGGCCATCTCTTTTGTTTCACAAAGCATTTCTTAATAGGGCACTAAGTTTCACGGGGAAGTCAGATCAAAACACTGTTTTGTACCAGCAAAACCTTCCCTGGAAAAACGTACACTTTTAAAAGGCTTACTACAAAATAATCTTCTCCAGGAAAAATGCACAATAGATTTCTCAGGAGAGGTCACACACAAGAAAAAACAACAACAACCTGGGCTTCTCAAGGAAGTCACACTATTTCGCTGAGTGAACCCACACTTGCAAAAGCTTCTCAGCTTTTGTACCTCAAAATTTTTTGTTACACTAGGATAACAACCTTGTGATTCTTAGGGAAGAGTTACTCTGTTTCCCTGAGCGAACACACACCAGCAGAAGTTTCTCAACTTTTGCTTCAATACTGGGCTTCTCGGGAAAGCCACACTTTACAAATATCACCAACACTGGGTTCCCTAAAAGAGGGTACTGAGAATTCTCGGGGAGGTCACACTATACAGTCAACATTTGTACCCCAGATAATCTTCCCCGGGAAAGCACGCACATTTAAAGCAGGGTACAGAGGATTCTCGAGGAGGTCACACTATAAAACCAACAGTTGTACCCCAGATAATCTTCCCCGAGAAAGCACACACATTTAAAGCTTTTGAGAACTCCCACACAGTCTCTCTGAAAATTTCGCTTCGTCCTTCTCCGGCCACTTCCCTCACGGGCGAGTGGAAACGCGAATCTGGACTCCACTCTCGCTTCGTACTAAAAGTACGTCTCAGGCACACACACACATTTCGGGGTTCTCAGAAATGCAATAATTTTACTGTGATACTTTTCACTGCACGGGAATCCTGCCGACTACGCCATTTAAATGTCAAGGTCCGGAGACATTAGATGTCTCGGTCCGGAGACACAGTTCTTTTAAATATTCCCGTGTTGTGAAATTAAAGGCACAAACGAGGCCAAAGTATCAACAGCTAGACTATTTATTAGATAAAGTGGACATAAGAAGGGAGAGGGAGAAAATGGAGAGAGAGAGAGGGAGAGAGAGAGGGAGAAGAGGGAAGGAATTAGAAGGAGAAAGTCAGAAAGATATTATATTACCAACGGTCAGGGGTGGTGAGAGTCCAAGATGCGTTGCGTTGCCCCGTGATGTTATGGTGCCGTCTTCTCTCTTCTTCCTTGACAGTGTCACTCAGGTCTTTTATACAGTTTTTTAGTCCTCAGGCAGGTGTTGGTATGTCAGGTATTCCAGAGGCAAGGAAATAATCCAGGTATCTGTTCCCCCGGAAATCTTTCTGTGTATCGCTGTGTATGTGGGCAAGATTTTTGGATGGAGGCGAGGGGGGCCTCCGTCCCCCCCCCTCCATTCAGACAAGTCTTCCCACATTCCTTTACACAGGTGGTGGAAACCATCGTATCACCCTGCCCAAGGTACTTGATGGGCGGGAACCGCCCTGTCCAAAAAGCGTGATGGCTGGGTCGTTAGGTCCATTGTTGTCACCCTGCCCAAGGTACTTGATGGGCGGGAACCACCCTGTCCAAAAAGCGTGATGGCTGGGTCGTTAGGTCCATTGTTGTAGTCCGACGTTATCATGATGCAATCACAAGCTGATTTGCATCCAGGATTGGTAGACAGGATTAGTCCGATGTGGTAGACAGGATTCTTTCCAGTGGCTCTGCTATCAGTTTATCTTTGTTGATTTACATTAAGAGAGACAAACTTCTCGTCTTCCACACCCCCCTCCCGACGTTGCCTCTTGCCGCTGCTGCCACCCCCAGCTCCCCACACCCCCCGGCTCCCGTTAGCGGTTTGCGCGGAGCCCCCCCTTCCCGCCGTTGCCTCTTGCCGCTACCCCCGCCCCCCCCCCCCCGCTGCCGGTTTGCGCGGAGCCCCCCCGCCTGCCGTTGCCTCTTGCCGCGGCCACCACCGCCCCCCCCCACACCCCCCCGGCCCCCGTTACCGGTTTGCGCGGAGCCCCCCCTCCCGACGTTGCCTCTTGCCGCTGCTGCCACCCCCAGCTCCCCACACCCCCCGGCTCCCGTTACCGCTTTGCACGGAGCCCCCCCGCCCGCCGTTATCTCTTGCCGCTGCCGCGACCCATCTCCCCCCCCCCCCGCCGCCGCTAACTGCCCCCCGAAGCCGCTAGCAGCTGGGCACCCCCCGCCAAAGCCGCCGCGGCTTCCCCTTCCCACATTGTCCCCTGGAGGGGGGATCGCGACGCGGGCTGCCGCTTCCCTCCCGGGCTGCCCGGCTGCTCTCTAACCCCTGCGACCGAGGCGGCGCTGTTAGGGCGGCCGTGCCGGTGCCCCTTGCCGCAGCTAGCCTCTCGCCGCTGCCCCTCCCGTCCGTCGTCCCCCGTCCCCAAAAACTTGCTGCTCTCCACGCTGGAGCCTGCACGGGGGAGGTTGCGCTCCGCTCCTCCGGCCCTAAAGCCGCCCTCGCCCGCCCCCCGGCTTGCCGCTTGGCTGGGCTGCCCGCCCCGCCCGCTAATCCCCCCAACGCCCCCACCCCAAAAACACCCCAGCCCTACCGCATGCCGCTCCCCCTCTCCCCGCTCTCGCTGACCGCTGCCACCCCCCCCCCACCCCTCCCCCCCGAAACAAACCCCCCAGCCCTACCGCATGCCGCTCCCCCTCTCTCCCTAGCCTGCCCCCCCCGCCGTCGCTTGCTGCTGCCGCCGCCGCCGCCGCCGCCGCCGCCGCCGCCGCCGGGACCCGCCTCGGTCTGGTGGCGCGCGCTCGGAGATCCCCGGCTACCCGTCCGTCCGTCCCTCCCTCCCGCCCCGCCCCGGGGGAGGGCCCGGGGCAGCGCGGGCAGGCGGGGAGCAAAAAAAGGCGCGGGCGCCAAAAAACGTCGGGGTCCCAGGGTGGCGGAGGGGGGCGGCGGCGGGGGGCGGCGGCGGGTACACGGCGCCGGGTCCAGGGCGCCGGGTCCAGCCCGTCCCGGGGCGGGGACAGGTGGTGTCGTCCGTCCCCGCCCCCGTAACCTGCTCTGAAGCATCCGCTTCCCGCCGCGGTTCGCCCTCCACCCCCCCGCCGCACACGCAGCTGCCGCTTCCCGCCGCCTCTGCCCCCCGCCCCGGGATCAACCACCCGCCGGGTCCAGCCGGTCCCGGTCCCGGGAACCTGCTCCCGGGGCCAGCCGGAGCCACGCCCCCTCCTCTGACGCTTCCAGCTGCCGCCTCCCCTCCCACCCCCCAAACTCACACTGGCCCTCGCCGGCCCGCCCACCCGCCTACCTGCTTGCCCGCCGCCGCTGGGTGGCGTGCCGGACACTCTCGCACACAGGTACACAGACAGGGACACAGGGACACAGGCACTCAGGCACACAGGGACACAGGCACTCAGGCACACAGGGACACAGGGACACAGGGACACAAGGACACAGGGACACAGGCACTCAGGCACTCAGGCACTCAGGGACACAGGGACACAGGGACACAGGCACTCAGGCACTCAGGGACACAGGGACACAGGGACACAGGCACTCAGGCACACAGGGACACAGGTGGCGGGCCGGAGGCCGCTCTCCACTGTGTGGCAGGGGTCCAAGAGCCACCCCAGCCCAACCCAGAGGGTCTTTTGCACCTCTCTAGAGGCCACCCAGAGACCCCAGGCCGCAGCAGAAGCCTCCCCCGCACGCTCTGCAGGCTTCCGACCCACCCCAGGCCGCAGCAGAAGCCTCTCCCGCACGCTCTGCAGGCTTCTCAGCCACCCCAGGCCGCAGCAGAAGCCTCTCCCGCACGCCCTGCAGGCTTCTCAGCCACCCCAGGCCGCAGCAGAAGCCTCCCCCGCACGCTCTGCAGGCTTCTCAGCCACCCCAGGCCGCACCGGAAGCCTCTCCCGCACGCTCTGCAGGCTTCTCAGCCACCCCAGGCCGCAGCAGAAGCCTCTCCCGCACGCTCTGCAGGCTTCTCAGCCACCCCAGGCCGCAGCAGAAGCCTCTCCCGCACGCTCTGCAGGCTTCTCAGCCACCCCAGGCCGCAGCAGAAGCCTCTCCCGCACGCTCTGCAGGCTTCTCAGCCACCCCAGGCCGCAGCAGAAGCCTCTCCCGCACGCTCTGCAGGCTTCTCAGCCACCCCAGGCCGCAGCAGAAGCCTCCCCCGCACGCTCTGCAGGCTTCTCAGCCACCCCAGGCCCCAACAGAAGCCTCTCCCGCACGCTCTGCAGGCTTCTCAGCCACCCCAGGCCGCAGCAGAAGCCTCTCCCGCACGCTCTGCAGGCTTCCGTCCCACCCCAGGCCGCAGCAGAAGCCTCCCCCGCACGCTCTGCAGGCTTCTCAGCCACCCCAGGCCCCAACAGAAGCCTCTCCCGCACGCTCTGCAGGCTTCCGACCCACCCCAGGCCGCAGCAGAAGCCTCCCCCGCACGCTCTGCAGGCTTCTCAGCCACCCCAGGCCGCACCAGAAGCCTCCCCCGCACGCTCTGCAGGCTTCTCAGCCACCCCAGGCCGCACCAGAAGCCTCCCCCGCACGCTCTGCAGGCTTCTCAGCCACCCCAGGCCCCAACAGAAGCCTCTCCCGCACGCTCTGCAGGCTTCCGACCCACCCCAGGCCCCAACAGAAGCCTCTCCCGCACGCTCTGCAGGCTTCTCAGCCACCCCAGGCCGCACCAGAAGCCTCCCCCGCACGCTCTGCAGGCTTCCGACCCACCCCAGGCCGCAGCAGAAGCCTCTCCCGCACGCCCTGCAGGCTTCTCAGCCACCCCAGGCCGCAGCAGAAGCCTCTCCCGCACGCTCTGCAGGCTTCTCAGCCACCCCAGGCCGCACCAGAAGCCTCTCCCGCACGCTCTGCAGGCTTCTCAGCCACCCCAGGCCGCACCAGAAGCCTCTCCCGCACGCTCTGCAGGCTTCTCAGCCACCCCAGGCCGCACCAGAAGCCTCTCCCGCACGCTCTGCAGGCTTCTCAGCCACCCCAGGCCCCAACAGAAGCCTCCCCCGCACGCTCTGCAGGCTTCTCAGCCACCCCAGGCCGCACCGGAAGCCTCTCCCGCACGCTCTGCAGGCTTCCGACCCACCCCAGGCCGCACCAGAAGCCTCCCCCGCACGCTCTGCAGGCTTCTCAGCCACCACAGGCCGCACCAGAGGATCTTTTGCACCTCTCTGGACGCCACCCAGAGACTCCAGGCCGCACCAGAGGCCCCCCCCCCAACCATTTACAGGCTGCAGTGCCAGCCTAGGCCCTGCTGGCAGCCTCCCTTGTCTGCTTTGGAAGGCCTCCCATCCACTCCAGACCTGCCTGGAGGCCTCCCTCGACTGCTCCCGGGGCCCTCGAAGCCACCCTAGGCCTTTCTGGAGGACCTGCTCGACCGCTCGGGCGGCTTCTGACGCACCCTCGGCCATCCGGCGCCCAGCAGCTCCCAGGGACAGGCACCGGCCTCCCCCTCCGGCCGCCCCTGGGGCCGGGGGTGGCTCGGACTCGGCGCCCCCAACGTGTCGTCCCGTCCCCCCCCCCCCCCGCACCGCCGAACATTCGCTGCAGCCGAGGGCTTGCCGCTCGACGCCTACCCCACCCGCCCAGCCCCCCGCTGCCGCCCGGCGCTGCCCCGGCCGCTGCGCCCCGCCTCTCATCGCTCCCCCCACCCGGCAACCGGCCGCCGGGCACGGCAAGTCCCAGGGCAGGGAACAGGTGCTGCCGGGACCCCGTGCTGGCTGCCGGCTTCCCGGGGCTGCCCCGGGCACGGACAGGTCGCCCCCCCCGCCCCGGCGAATGTTCACCGAACCGGCTGCCGGCTGCCTTCGAGCACCCCCCGCCCCCCCGCCACTATCGTCCCCCCCCGCCCCCCCCTCCGCCTCCGCTGCCGCTTCTCCCCGCACCGCCTCCACTGCCTCCCCCCGCCGCCGGCGAACGAGTCGCCGGATCCGTAGGGTGCCGGGAGCCCGAACGGCGAGCGGCTCCGGCTGCTGCCGGGACCGCGGGGCTTCGAGCCGCTCCGGCCGCGCCCGGGACCCCGTGCCGGAAGCCGGCATCCCGGGACGGCCCCGGTCGCCTCCCGGGTGACGTTCACCGAAGCGGCTGCCGGCTGTCTTCGAGCCCCCCCCCCGCCTCCGCCTCCGCTGCCGCTTCTCCCCGCACCCCCTCCACTGCCTCCCCCCGCTGCCGGCGAACGAGTCGGCGGATCCATACCGTCCCGAGAGCCCGAGGCGGCGGCACCCAGTGCGGGTCCGGCCGAGGCCGGGACCCCGTGCCTGTCGCAGGCTTCCCGGGACGGCCCCGGAACGGCCGCGGTCGCCGGCCGGGTGACGTTCACCGAAGCGGCTGCCGGCTGTCTTCGAGCCCCCCCCCCCTCCGCCTCCGCTGCCGCTTCTGCCCGCACCTCCTTCACTGCCTCCCCCCGCCGCCCGCGAACGAGTCGGCGGATCCGTAGGGTGCCGGGAGCCCGAACGGCGAGCGGCTCCGGCTGCTGCCGGGACCGCGGGGATTCGAGCCGGTCCGGCCGCGGCCGGGACCCCGTGCCGGAAGCCGGCATCCCGGGACGGCCCCGGGACGGCCCCGGTCGCCGGCCGGGTGACGTTCAGCGAAGCGGCTGCCGCCAGTCTTTGGGCCTCCCCCGTGCCGGGGCCGCGGGGATTCGAGCCGGTCCGGCCGCGGCCGGGATCCCGGGCCGGACGATGGCTTCCCGGGCCGGTCCCGGTCGCCTCCCGGGTGACGTTCACCGAAGCGGCTGCCGGCTGTCTTCGAGCCCCCCCCCCGCCTCCGCCTCCGCTGCCGCTTCTCCCCGCACCCCCTCCACTGCCTCCCCCCGCTGCCGGCGAACGAGTCGGCGGATCCATACCGTCCCGAGAGCCCGAGGCGGCGGCACCCAGTGCGGGTCCGGCCGAGGCCGGGACCCCGTGCCTGTCGCAGGCTTCCCGGGACGGCCCCGGAACGGCCGCGGTCGCCGGCCGGGTGACGTTCACCGAAGCGGCTGCCGGCTGTCTTCGAGCCCCCCCCCCCTCCGCCTCCGCTGCCGCTTCTGCCCGCACCTCCTTCACTGCCTCCCCCCGCCGCCCGCGAACGAGTCGGCGGATCCGTAGGGTGCCGGGAGCCCGAACGGCGAGCGGCTCCGGCTGCTGCCGGGACCGCGGGGATTCGAGCCGGTCCGGCCGCGGCCGGGACCCCGTGCCGGAAGCCGGCATCCCGGGACGGCCCCGGGACGGCCCCGGTCGCCGGCCGGGTGACGTTCAGCGAAGCGGCTGCCGCCAGTCTTTGGGCCTCCCCCGTGCCGGGGCCGCGGGGCTTCGAGCCGGTCCGGCCGCGGCCGGGATCCCGGGCCGGACGATGGCTTCCCGGGCCGGTCCCGGTCGCCTCCCGGGTGACGTTCACCGAAGCGGCTGCCGGCTGTCTTCGAGCCCCCCCCCCGCCTCCGCCTCCGCTGCCGCTTCTCCCCGCACCCCCTCCACTGCCTCCCCCCGCTGCCGGCGAACGAGTCGGCGGATCCATACCGTCCCGAGAGCCCGAGGCGGCGGCACCCAGTGCGGGTCCGGCCGAGGCCGGGACCCCGTGCCTGTCGCAGGCTTCCCGGGACGGCCCCGGAACGGCCGCGGTCGCCGGCCGGGTGACGTTCACCGAAGCGGCTGCCGGCTGTCTTCGAGCCCCCCCCCCCTCCGCCTCCGCTGCCGCTTCTGCCCGCACCTCCTTCACTGCCTCCCCCCGCCGCCCGCGAACGAGTCGGCGGATCCGTAGGGTGCCGGGAGCCCGAACGGCGAGCGGCTCCGGCTGCTGCCGGGACCGCGGGGATTCGAGCCGGTCCGGCCGCGGCCGGGACCCCGTGCCGGAAGCCGGCATCCCGGGACGGCCCCGGGACGGCCCCGGTCGCCGGCCGGGTGACGTTCAGCGAAGCGGCTGCCGCCAGTCTTTGGGCCTCCCCCGTGCCGGGGCCGCGGGGCTTCGAGCCGGTCCGGCCGCGGCCGGGATCTCGTGCCGAACGTCGTCTTCCCGGGACGGTCCCGGGAGGGCCCCAGTCTCCTCCCGGGTGACGTTCACCGAAGCGGCTGCCGGCTGTCTTCGAGCCCCCACCCCTGCCGTGGCCGCGGGGATTCGCCCCGGTCCGGCAGCTGACGGTTCCCTGTGCCGGACGCCGGCTTCCCGGGACTGCCCCGGGCCGGTCCCGGTCGCCTCCCGGGTGACGTTCACCGAAGCGGCTGACGGCTGTCTCCGAGCACCCCCCCCCCCCTCCGCCTCCGCTGCCGCTTCTGCCCGCACCTCCTTCACTGCCTCCCCCCCGCCGCCCGCGAACGAGTCGGCGGATCCGTAGGGTGCCGGGAGCCCGAACGGCGAGCGGCTCCGGCTGCTGCCGGGACCGCGGGGATTCGAGCCGCTCCGGCCGCGGCCGGGACCCCGTGCCGGAAGCCGGCATCCCGGGACGGCCCCGGGACGGCCCCGGTCGCCGGCCGGGTGACGTTCAGCGAAGCGGCTGCCGCCAGTCTTTGGGCCTCCCCCGTGCCGGGGCCGCGGGGCTTCGAGCCGGTCCGGCCGCGGCCGGGATCTCGTGCCGAACGTCGTCTTCCCGGGACGGTCCCGGGAGGGCCCCAGTCTCCTCCCGGGTGACGTTCACCGAAGCGGCTGCCGGCTGTCTTCGAGCCCCCACCCCTGCCGTGGCCGCGGGGATTCGCCCCGGTCCGGCAGCTGACGGTTCCCTGTGCCGGACGCCGGCTTCCCGGGACTGCCCCGGGACAGCCCCGGTCGCCTCCCGGGTGACGTTCACCGAAGCTGCTGCCGCCTGTCCCCCCCCCCCCGTGCTCTCCCTCAGCCGGGAGGTAGACGTGCTCTCCCTCGGCGAGTAGACGTGCTCTCCCTCGGCGAGTAGACGTGCTCTCCCTCGGCGAGTAGACGTGCTCTCCCTCGGCGAGTAGACGTGCTCTCCCTCTGCGAGTAGACGTGCTCTCCCTGGGCGAGTAGACGTGCTCTCCCTGGGCGAGTAGACGTGCTCTCCCTGGGCGAGTAGACGTGCTCTCCCTGGGCGAGTAGACGTGCTCTCCCTGGGCGAGTAGACGTGCTCTCCCTGGGCGAGTAGACGTGCTCTCCCTGGGCGAGTAGACGTGCTCTCCCTGGGCGAGTAGACGTGCTCTCCCTGGGCGAGTAGACGTGCTCTCCCTGGGCGAGTAGACGTGCTCTCCCTGGGCGAGTAGACGTGCTCTCCCTTGGCGAGTAGACGTGCTCTCCCTCGGCGAGTAGACGTGCTCTCCCTGGGCGAGTAGACGTGCTCTCCCTCGGCGAGTAGACGTGCTCTCCCTCGGCGAGTAGACGTGCTCTCCCTCGGCGAGTAGACGTGCTCTCCCTCGGCGAGTAGACGTGCTCTCCCTCGGCGAGTAGACGTGCTCTCCCTCGGCGAGTAGACGTGCTCTCCGCGGAGATCGCGCTTGTCGCCAAGGGGTCGCTGTTGCGCTCTGCCTCCGCCTACGTCATCGTACAAGCCGGCGTGATTTCTGCGACCTGCCGCTGGGCGGAGGTCGGCTGGTTGTGCGCTCGCGGAGCTGACGGCCCTCCAGTTCCGTATATGAGGGAACGAGTGACGCCGAGCACTCCCAGGGCAGCGCTGCCGAGCGGCTGCTCCAAGCCACCCGCCAGGCGGCTGGGCAGGGGTCCGTCTGGCTTCTCGGTGGCTTTCCCCCGGGTCAGAGAGGGGACCCGCGGGGCCGAGCAAAGGCGCGGCGGTTTGGAGCGGCCGCTGGCGCACCCTCAGCGGTGTTGGATGGGTTTCGCTCGTCCGTGAGCCGGAGCCCAGCCCGGGCTCGGCAACGAAAGAGGGGAGAAGAGAAAAAGTTGACGAGTGGCTGGCGCCGGCCACTGCCGAAGTGTGGAACCCCCGAAGCGAAGTTTGCCCGGTGGGGCCCGGGGGCAGAGAAAGCCGGGGAGACGTGGTGCCGGCGTCGGTCCCACCAAGAATGGAAAGCAAGCCCGTCCAGGCACGGCGAGAGAGAGCCCGGTAAGGGGCAGAGAGAGTTCCCAGCACTGGACCCTCTTCACGGGGGTTCCCCCCCATGGCCAAAGCCGCAGCCCGCGGGGGCACGGCATCTAAGGGAAAAGCCAGCGGCGGTGACTGGCCACTCGTATGCTATGGAGCCCGGCATGGGGGGAGGAGGGCAAGCCGGTGCCCCAGCACGGCTTCCTCCTGGCTCCAGAGGGGCGCCCCGTGATGGAGATGTAACTCGGTGCAGCTTGAGGGAAAATGCAAGCCCACATTTCGGGGAGGCAGAGGTGCCCTGTGAGCCGGTGCGGCCCGGTGCAGCTTGCCCCCCCCCCCCATCTCTGGAGGGCGCCCCGTTTGCTCCTCCGGCGTGTTGCCCGCACGCCGAGCCCCGTGCCTGCTGGCTGCTCCCGAGGGCGGTGGCGGGTGCGCGTGGCTGTGTCTGTCCCAGAAGA
>NW_027143045.1:0-2500 GCF_026170545.1 Melanerpes formicivorus | reverse complement strand
GAGGTGGAGTGTCCTGAAACCCCGAGCTCTATGAGTCAGCTCTCAATACTAACCGCATCGCCCGAGTTGGATAATACAGCTGACATCTGTCCTGGGACCCCCCTGGTGAAGATGCCAGAGGACAACCCGACATGTCCATGCTGTACCACTCGGGCAGGCAATATGACGAGATTGATTGACCATCTAAAGAGAGCCCATGGGAAAAGAAAGATCAATTTCCAATGTTCCCGCTGTGGGAAGACAAATGAAAAGCATCATAGTATCTCATGCCATCTCCCAAAATGCAAAGGGGTCCAAGAGCCTACCCAGGTAGAAGGGTTTATGTGTGAAGAATGTAAAAAGTGTTTTAAAACTAAAATTGGCTTGGGACAACATAAGAGATTAGCTCACCCAGCCCTGAGAAACGCAGAAAGAATTGAAGCATCTCGCCCCAAAGAGACCTCTAAAAGAGGTGCTCACAAGAAAATCTGGTCCCAAGAGGAAACAGAATTATTACAGAAACTAAATCAAGAGTTTGAAGGGAGGAAAAATATTAACAAATTGATTGCTGAGAAATTAACAACTAAAACAGCCAAACAGATCAGTGAAAAGAGAAGACTATTAAGAGAAACTGTGGTGCCAGAAAGAGAGAAAACACAAGAGAGCAAGAACAGGTTAAAAGAGAAGAGGACTGTGATTCCATCTTCTGGTGAAAGGGAGCTGCTAGCCCACTATAAAAAGATTATTAATGAAAAGATGACATCAGGGAAGTTGCCCATCCTTAAAAATACATATAAACAAATAATTGAAGGCAAAACAGACTCATTAAAATTACTCAATGAGGTAGCTCAGGACCAATATTTGTATTTGTTTGAGAAATCAATTGAACAGAAAGTGCCAAAAAAGAGCCAACGTAAACCTCAGCAGAAGAAACCTCAAAAGGAGTGGATGAGAAAAAGAGCCAGAAAGCGTGGAGAATTTCTCCGATTCCAACGCCTCTTCCGCTTAGATCGAGGGAAGTTAGCGAATATGATTCTGGATGAAAAAGACTCTGCGCAATGTGCCATCCCCCTGGAGGAGGTCAGTAACACCTTCAGATCTAGGTGGGAGTCTCAGAACTTATTTCAAGGACTTGGAGCATTCCAGTCTGTGGGGCGGGCGGATAATTCGGCTTTTAAGGAATTGATTACAGAGAAAGAGATCCTTAAGAATATCAAAGACATGAATAAAAAATCGGCACCAGGCCCTGATGGGATCACCCTGAAGGCCCTGCTTAAAATGGATCCAAATTGTGAGGAGATCAAAGAACTATTTAATCTCTGGCTGTTAAGTGGCAAAATTCCAGATGTAATAAGGGGATGCCGAACAATCCTAATACCTAAATCATCAGCGCCCGAACGCCAAAATGATATTAACAACTGGCGGCCAATTACTATTGGTTCCATCATCCTGAGACTCTATTCAAGAATCTTAACTGCGAGGTTGGCAAAGGCGTGTCCCATTAACCCCAGGCAGAGAGGCTTCATTCAATCTTCTGGCTGTGCTGAGAACTTAAAACTATTACAGCTATTAATTAGGAATGCAAAGAAACAAAAGAAACCCCTGGGGGTTGTCTTTGTCGATTTGGCCAAAGCCTTTGATTCAGTGAGCCACACCCACATCCTGGCGGTGCTAAAGCAAAAGGGCCTGGATGACCACATAATAGCATTAATTAAGGACTTCTATCAAAACATCCACACCAGAATCAAAACTAAAGAAGGAGAGTCTGAGTCAATAGGAATCAAAACTGGTGTGAAACAGGGCGATCCCATGTCACCACTCCTCTTTAACCTGTGCATTGACCCTCTGTTATGTAAATTAGAAGAGTGTGGGGAGGGGTTCCAACACGAGAATGGCAAATTAACAGCTCTGGCTTTTGCAGACGACCTGGTCCTGCTGAGTAAGTCCCAATCAGGAATGGAGAAAAATATTGAAATTCTAGAAGCATTTTGTGACTTAACTGGATTAAAAACGCAGGGGGAAAAGTGCCATGGTTTCTTTATTCAACCAACTAAGGACTCTTATACCATCAATGACTGTCCTCCATGGCTTATCAGCGGTACCCCTTTAAACATGATCCACCCGGGTCAGTCAGAGAAATATCTTGGCTTGCAAATCGACCCTTGGGTGGGGATAGTTAAGCCCGAATTGCAGAATAAATTAGAAGTTTGGCTCAATCGCATCGAAAGAGCCCCTTTAAAACCATTTCAAAAATTGGACATGTTAAAAGTGTACACAGTGCCTAGATTGATCTACTTAGCAGACCAGGCAAATGTAAAAGCCACCTATCTGGAAGAAATGGATTTAACAATTCGAAATAGGGTGAAAAAATGGTTACATCTCCCAGTTTGTACCTGTGATGGCATCTTGTATTCCAGCACTAAAGATGGAGGCTTAGGCTTAGCCCGATTGGCTGGGTTAATCCCTAGTATCCAAGCTAGACGATTACACAGATTGGCAAATTCATCAGATGAAGCAGTTA
>NW_027143044.1:0-91432 GCF_026170545.1 Melanerpes formicivorus | reverse complement strand
GGCCTAGCACCAAATTGCATTGGCCATCTGATCTAACTTCTGGAGGCAGTCAAAATGAGTATTTGAATTCTTCCCTACCTTATTCCTGTGCTGAGATACAGGCTGCTCCAACCTGCTGTAAAATGCTTGATTTCGAGAGTGAGCGAAACTAATGAAAACATTGTTGGGGTAAAACCTAAAGGGAAAGGCCTAGCACCAAATTCCATTGGGCATCTGATCTAACTTCTGGAGGCAGTCAAAATGAGTATTTGAATTCTTCCCTACCTTATTCCTGTGCTGAGATACAGGCTGCTCCAACCTGCTGTAAAATGCTTGATTTCGAGAGTGAGCGAAACTAATGAAAACATTGTTGGGGTAAAACCTAAAGGGAAAGACCTAGCAACAAATTGCGTTGGCCATCTGATTCAACTTCTGGAGGCAGTCAAAATGAGTATTTGAATTCTTCCCTACCTTATTCCTGTGCTGAGATACAGGCTGCTCCAACCTGCTGTAAAATGCTTGATTTCGAGAGTGAGCGAAACTAATGAAAACATTGTTGGGGTAAAACCTAAAGGGAAAGGCCTAGCACCAAATTGCATTGGCCATCTGATCTAACTTCTGGAGGCAGTCAAAATGAGTATTTGAATTCTTCCCTACCTTATTCCTGTGCTGAGATACAGGCTGCTCCAACCTGCTGTAAAATGCTTGATTTCGAGAGTGAGCAAAACTAATGAAAACATTGTTGGGGTAAAACCTAAAGGGAAAGGCCTAGCACCAAATTGCATTAGCCATCTGATCTAACTTCTGGAGGCAGTCAAAATGAGTATTTGAATTCTTCCCTACCTTATTCCTGTGCTGAGATACAGGCTGCTCCAACCTGCTGTAAAATGCTTGATTTCGAGAGTGAGCGAAACTAATGAAAACATTGTTGGGGTAAAACCTAAAGGGAAAGACCTAGCACCAAATCCAATTTGCCATCTGATCTAACTTCTGGAGGCAGTCAAAATGATCCTTAGAATTCTTCCCTACCTTATTCCTGTGCTGAGATACAGGCTGCTCCAACCTGCTGTAAAATGCTTGATTTCGAGAGTGAGCGAAACTAATGAAAACATTGTTGGGGTAAAACCTAAAGGGAAAGACCTAGCACCAAATCCAATTTGCCATCTGATCTAACTTCTGGAGGCAGTCAAAATGATCCTTAGAATTCTTCCCTACCTTATTCCTGTGCTGAGATACAGGCTGCTCCAACCTGCTGTAAAATGCTTGATTTCGAGAGTGAGCGAAACTAATGAAAACATTGTTGGGGTAAAACCTAAAGGGAAAGACCTAGCACCAAATCCAATTTGCCATCTGATCTAACTTCTGGAGGCAGTCAAAATGAGCCTTAGAATTCTTCCCTACCTTATTCCTGTGCTGAGATACAGGCTGCTCCAACCTGCTGTAAAATGCTTGATTTCGAGAGTGAGCGAAACTAATGAAAACATTGTTGGGGTAAAACCTAAAGGGAAAGACCTAGCACCACATTGCATTGGCCATCTGATCTAACTTCTGGAGGCAGTCAAAATGAGTATTTGAATTCTTCCCTACCTTATTACTGTGCTGAGATACAGGCCGCTCCAACCTGCTGTAAAATGCTTGATTTCGAGAGTGAGCGAAACTAATGAAAACATTGTTGGGGTAAAACCTAAAGGGAAAGACCTAGCACCAAATCCAATTTGCCATCTGATCTAACTTCTGGAGGCAGTCAAAATGAGTATTTGAATTCTTCCCTACCTTATTCCTGTGCTGAGATACAGGCTGCTCCAACCTGCTGTAAAATGCTTGATTTCGAGAGTGATCGAAACTAATGAAAACATTGTTGGGGTAAAACCTAAAGGGAAAGACCTAGCACCAAATCCAATTTGCCATCTGATCTAACTTCTGGAGGCAGTCAAAATGATCCTTAGAATTCTTCCCTACCTTATTCCTGTGCTGAGATACAGGCTGCTCCAACCTGCTGTAAAATGCTTGATTTCGAGAGTGAGCGAAACTAATGAAAACATTGTTGGGGTAAAACCTAAAGGGAAAGACCTAGCACCAAATCCAATTTGCCATCTGATCTAACTTCTGGAGGCAGTCAAAATGATCCTTAGAATTCTTCCCTACCTTATTCCTGTGCTGAGATACAGGCTGCTCCAACCTGCTGTAAAATGCATGATTTCGAGAGTGAGCGAAACTAATGAAAACATTGTTGGGGTAAAACCTAAAGGGAAAGGCCTAGCACCAAATTGCATTGGCCATCTGATCTAACTTCTGGAGGCAGTCAAAATGAGTATTTGAATTCTTCCCTACCTTATTCCTGTGCTGAGATACAGGCTGCTCCAACCTGCTGTAAAATGCTTGATTTCGAGAGTGAGCGAAACTAATGAAAACATTGTTGGGGTAAAACCTAAAGGGAAAGGCCTAGCACCAAATTGCATTGGGCATCTGATCTAACTTCTGGAGGCAGTCAAAATGAGTATTTGAATTCTTCCCTACCTTATTCCTGTGCTGAGATACAGGCTGCTCCAACCTGCTGTAAAATGCTTGATTTCGAGAGTGAGCGAAACTAATGAAAACATTGTTGGGGTAAAACCTAAAGGGAAAGACCTAGCACCAAATCCAATTTGCCATCTGATCTAACTTCTGGAGGCAGTCAAAATGATCCTTAGAATTCTTCCCTACCTTATTCCTGTGCTGAGATACAGGCTGCTCCAACCTGCTGTAAAATGCTTGATTTCGAGAGTGAGCGAAACTAATGAAAACATTGTTGGGGTAAAACCTAAAGGGAAAGACCTAGCACCAAATTGCATTGGCCATCTGATCTAACTTCTGGAGGCAGTCAAAATGATCCTTAGAATTCTTCCCTACCTTATTCCTGTGCTGAGATACAGGCTGCTCCAACCTGCTGTAAAATGCTTGATTTCGAGAGTGAGCGAAACTAATGAAAACATTGTTGGGGTAAAACCTAAAGGGAAAGGCCTAGCACCAAATTGCATTGGCCATCTGATCTAACTTCTGGAGGCAGTCAAAATGAGTATTTGAATTCTTCCCTACCTTATTCCTGTGCTGAGATACAGGCTGCTCCAACCTGCTGTAAAATGCTTGATTTCGAGAGTGAGCGAAACTAATGAAAACATTGTTGGGGTAAAACCTAAAGGGAAAGGCCTAGCACCAAATTCCATTGGGCATCTGATCTAACTTCTGGAGGCAGTCAAAATGAGTATTTGAATTCTTCCCTACCTTATTCCTGTGCTGAGATACAGGCTGCTCCAACCTGCTGTAAAATGCTTGATTTCGAGAGTGAGCGAAACTAATGAAAACATTGTTGGGGTAAAACCTAAAGGGAAAGACCTAGCAACAAATTGCGTTGGCCATCTGATTCAACTTCTGGAGGCAGTCAAAATGAGTATTTGAATTCTTCCCTACCTTATTCCTGTGCTGAGATACAGGCTGCTCCAACCTGCTGTAAAATGCTTGATTTCGAGAGTGAGCGAAACTAATGAAAACATTGTTGGGGTAAAACCTAAAGGGAAAGGCCTAGCACCAAATTGCATTGGCCATCTGATCTAACTTCTGGAGGCAGTCAAAATGAGTATTTGAATTCTTCCCTACCTTATTCCTGTGCTGAGATACAGGCTGCTCCAACCTGCTGTAAAATGCTTGATTTCGAGAGTGAGCAAAACTAATGAAAACATTGTTGGGGTAAAACCTAAAGGGAAAGGCCTAGCACCAAATTGCATTAGCCATCTGATCTAACTTCTGGAGGCAGTCAAAATGAGTATTTGAATTCTTCCCTACCTTATTCCTGTGCTGAGATACAGGCTGCTCCAACCTGCTGTAAAATGCTTGATTTCGAGAGTGAGCGAAACTAATGAAAACATTGTTGGGGTAAAACCTAAAGGGAAAGACCTAGCACCAAATCCAATTTGCCATCTGATCTAACTTCTGGAGGCAGTCAAAATGATCCTTAGAATTCTTCCCTACCTTATTCCTGTGCTGAGATACAGGCTGCTCCAACCTGCTGTAAAATGCTTGATTTCGAGAGTGAGCGAAACTAATGAAAACATTGTTGGGGTAAAACCTAAAGGGAAAGACCTAGCACCAAATCCAATTTGCCATCTGATCTAACTTCTGGAGGCAGTCAAAATGATCCTTAGAATTCTTCCCTACCTTATTCCTGTGCTGAGATACAGGCTGCTCCAACCTGCTGTAAAATGCTTGATTTCGAGAGTGAGCGAAACTAATGAAAACATTGTTGGGGTAAAACCTAAAGGGAAAGACCTAGCACCAAATCCAATTTGCCATCTGATCTAACTTCTGGAGGCAGTCAAAATGAGCCTTAGAATTCTTCCCTACCTTATTCCTGTGCTGAGATACAGGCTGCTCCAACCTGCTGTAAAATGCTTGATTTCGAGAGTGAGCGAAACTAATGAAAACATTGTTGGGGTAAAACCTAAAGGGAAAGACCTAGCACCACATTGCATTGGCCATCTGATCTAACTTCTGGAGGCAGTCAAAATGAGTATTTGAATTCTTCCCTACCTTATTACTGTGCTGAGATACAGGCCGCTCCAACCTGCTGTAAAATGCTTGATTTCGAGAGTGAGCGAAACTAATGAAAACATTGTTGGGGTAAAACCTAAAGGGAAAGACCTAGCACCAAATCCAATTTGCCATCTGATCTAACTTCTGGAGGCAGTCAAAATGAGTATTTGAATTCTTCCCTACCTTATTCCTGTGCTGAGATACAGGCTGCTCCAACCTGCTGTAAAATGCTTGATTTCGAGAGTGATCGAAACTAATGAAAACATTGTTGGGGTAAAACCTAAAGGGAAAGACCTAGCACCAAATCCAATTTGCCATCTGATCTAACTTCTGGAGGCAGTCAAAATGATCCTTAGAATTCTTCCCTACCTTATTCCTGTGCTGAGATACAGGCTGCTCCAACCTGCTGTAAAATGCTTGATTTCGAGAGTGAGCGAAACTAATGAAAACATTGTTGGGGTAAAACCTAAAGGGAAAGACCTAGCACCAAATCCAATTTGCCATCTGATCTAACTTCTGGAGGCAGTCAAAATGATCCTTAGAATTCTTCCCTACCTTATTCCTGTGCTGAGATACAGGCTGCTCCAACCTGCTGTAAAATGCATGATTTCGAGAGTGAGCGAAACTAATGAAAACATTGTTGGGGTAAAACCTAAAGGGAAAGGCCTAGCACCAAATTGCATTGGCCATCTGATCTAACTTCTGGAGGCAGTCAAAATGAGTATTTGAATTCTTCCCTACCTTATTCCTGTGCTGAGATACAGGCTGCTCCAACCTGCTGTAAAATGCTTGATTTCGAGAGTGAGCGAAACTAATGAAAACATTGTTGGGGTAAAACCTAAAGGGAAAGGCCTAGCACCAAATTGCATTGGGCATCTGATCTAACTTCTGGAGGCAGTCAAAATGAGTATTTGAATTCTTCCCTACCTTATTCCTGTGCTGAGATACAGGCTGCTCCAACCTGCTGTAAAATGCTTGATTTCGAGAGTGAGCGAAACTAACGAAAACATTGTTGGGGTAAAACCTAAAGGGAAAGGCCTAGCACCAAATTCCATTGGCCATCTGATCTAACTTCTGGAGGCAGTCAAAATGAGTATTTCAATTCTTCCCTACCTTATTCCTGTGCTGAGATACAGGCTGCTCCAAACTGCTGTAAAATGCTTGATTTCGAGAGTGAGCGAAACTAATGAAAACATTGTTGGGGTAAAACCTAAAGGGAAAGACCTAGCACCAAATCCAATTTGCCATCTGATCTAACTTCTGGAGGCAGTCAAAATGATCCTTAGAATTCTTCCCTACCCTATTCCTGTGTTGAGATACAGGCTGCTCCAACCTGCTGTAAAATGCTCGATTTCGAGAGTGAGCGAAACTAATGAAAACATTGTTGGGGTAAAACCTAAAGGGAAAGACCTAGCACCAAATCCAATTTGCCATCTGATCTAACTTCTGGAGGCAGTCAAAATGATCCTTAGAATTCTTCCCTACCTTATTCCTGTGCTGAGATACAGGCTGCTCCAACCTGCTGTAAAATGCTTGATTTCGAGAGTGAGCGAAACTAATGAAAACATTGTTGGGGTAAAACCTAAAGGGAAAGGCCTAGCACCAAATTCCATTGGCCATCTGATCTAACTTCTGGAGGCAGTCAAAATGAGTATTTCAATTCTTCCCTACCTTATTCCTGTGCTGAGATACAGGCTGCTCCAAACTGCTGTAAAATGCTTGATTTCGAGAGTGAGCGAAACTAATGAAAACATTGTTGGGGTAAAACCTAAAGGGAAAGACCTAGCACCAAATCCAATTTGCCATCTGATCTAACTTCTGGAGGCAGTCAAAATGATCCTTAGAATTCTTCCCTACCCTATTCCTGTGTTGAGATACAGGCTGCTCCAACCTGCTGTAAAATGCTCGATTTCGAGAGTGAGCGAAACTAATGAAAACATTGTTGGGGTAAAACCTAAAGGGAAAGACCTAGCACCAAATCCAATTTGCCATCTGATCTAACTTCTGGAGGCAGTCAAAATGATCCTTAGAATTCTTCCCTACCTTATTCCTGTGCTGAGATACAGGCTGCTCCAACCTGCTGTAAAATGCTTGATTTCGAGAGTGAGCGAAACTAATGAAAACATTGTTGGGGTAAAACCTAAAGGGAAAGACCTAGCACCAAATCCAATTTGCCATCTGATCTAACTTCTGGAGGCAGTCAAAATGATCCTTAGAATTCTTCCCTACCTTATTCCTGTGCTGAGATACAGGCTGCTCCAACCTGCTGTAAAATGCTTGATTTCGAGAGTGAGCGAAACTAATGAAAACATTGTTGGGGTAAAACCTAAAGGGAAAGACCTAGCACCAAATCCAATTTGCCATCTGATCTAACTTCTGGAGGCAGTCAAAATGATCCTTAGAATTCTTCCCTACCTTATTCCTGTGCTGAGATACAGGCTGCTCCAACCTGCTGTAAAATGCTTGATTTCGAGAGTGAGCGAAACTAATGAAAACATTGTTGGGGTAAAACCTAAAGGGAAAGACCTAGCACCAAATCCAATTTGCCATCTGATCTAACTTCTGGAGGCAGTCAGAATGATCCTTAGAATTCTTCCCTACCTTATTCCTGTGCTGAGATACAGGCTGCTCCAACCTGCTGTAAAATGCTTGATTTCGAGAGTGAGCGAAACTAATTAAAACATTGTTGGGGTAAAACCTAAAGGGAAAGACCTAGCACCAAATCCAATTTGCCATCTGATCTAACTTCTGGAGGCAGTCAAAATGATCCTTAGAATTCTTCCCTACCTTATTCCTGTGCTGAGATACAGGCTGCTCCAACCTGCTGTAAAATGCTTGATTTCGAGAGTGAGCGAAACTAATGAAAACATTGTTGGGGTAAAACCTAAAGGGAAAGACCTAGCACCAAATTGCATTGGCCATCTGATCTAACTTCTGGAGGCAGTCAAAATGAGTATTTGAATTCTTCCCTACCTTATTCCTGTGCTGAGATACAGGCTGCTCCAACCTGCTGTAAAATGCTTGATTTCGAGAGTGAGCGAAACTAATGAAAACATTGTTGGGGTAAAACCTAAAGGGAAAGACCTAGCACCAAATCCAATTTGCCATCTGATCTAACTTCTGGAGGCAGTCAAAATGAGTATTTGAATTCTTCCCTACCTTATTACTGTGCTGAGATACAGGCCGCTCCAACCTGCTGTAAAATGCTTGATTTCGAGAGTGAGCGAAACTAATGAAAACATTGTTGGGGTAAAACCTAAAGGGAAAGACCTAGCACCAAATCCAATTTGCCATCTGATCTAACTTCTGGAGGCAGTCAAAATGAGTATTTGAATTCTTCCCTACCTTATTCCTGTGCTGAGATACAGGCTGCTCCAACCTGCTGTAAAATGCTTGATTTCGAGAGTGAGCGAAACTAATGAAAACATTGTTGGGGTAAAACCTAAAGGGAAAGACCTAGCACCAAATACAATTTGCCATCTGATCTAACTTCTGGAGGCAGTCAAAATGAGTATTTGAATTCTTCCCTACCTTATTCCTGTGCTGAGATACAGGCTGCTCCAACCTGCTGTAAAATGCTTGATTTCGAGAGTGAGCGAAACTAATGAAAACATTGTTGGGGTAAAACCTAAAGGGAAAGACCTAGCACCAAATCCAATTTGCCATCTGATCTAACTTCTGGAGGCAGTCAAAATGAGCCTTAGAATTCTTCCCTACCTTATTCCTCTGCTGAGATACAGGCTGCTCCAACCTGCTGTAAAATGCTTGATTTCGAGAGTGAGCGAAACTAATGAAAACATTGTTGGGGTAAAACCTAAAGGGAAAGGCCTAGCACCAAATTCCATTGGCCATCTGATCTAACTTCTGGAGGCAGTCAAAATGAGTATTTGAATTCTTCCCTACCTTATTCCTGTGCTGAGATACAGGCTGCTCCAACCTGCTGTAAAATGCTTGATTTCGAGAGTGAGCGAAACTAATGAAAACATTGTTGGGGTAAAACCTAAAGGGAAAGACCTAGCACCAAAATCAATTTGCCATCTGATCTAACTTCTGGAGGCAGTCAAAATGAGTATTTGAATTCTTCCCTACCTTATTCCTGTGCTGAGATACAGGCTGCTCCAACCTGCTGTAAAATGCTTGATTTCGAGAGTGAGCGAAACTAATGAAAACATTGTTGGGGTAAAACCTAAAGGGAAAGACCTAGCACCAAATCCAATTTGCCATCTGATCTAGCTTCTGGAGGCAGTCAAAATGATCCTTAGAATTCTTCCCTACCTTATTCCTGTGCTGAGATACAGGCTGCTCCAACCTGCTGTAAAATGCTTGATTTCGAGAGTGAGCGAAACTAATGAAAACATTGTTGGGGTAAAACCTAAAGGGAAAGGCCTACCACCAAATTCCATTGGCCATCTGATCTAACTTCTGGAGGCAGTCAAAATGAGTATTTCAATTCTTCCCTACCTTATTCCTGTGCTGAGATACAGGCTGCTCCAACCTGCTGTAAAATGCTTGATTTCGAGAGTGAGCGAAACTAATGAAAACATTGTTGGGGTAAAACCTAAAGGGAAAGACCTAGCACCAAATCCAATTTGCCATCTGATCTAACTTCTGGAGGCAGTCAAAATGAGTATTTGAATTCTTCCCTACCTTATTACTGTGCTGAGATACAGGCCGCTCCAACCTGCTGTAAAATGCTTGATTTCGAGAGTGAGCGAAACTAATGAAAACATTGTTGGGGTAAAACCTAAAGGGAAAGACCTAGCACCAAATCCAATTTGCCATCTGATCTAACTTCTGGAGGCAGTCAAAATGAGTATTTGAATTCTTCCCTACCTTATTCCTGTGCTGAGATACAGGCTGCTCCAACCTGCTGTAAAATGCTTGATTTCGAGAGTGAGCGAAACTAATGAAAACATTGTTGGGGTAAAACCTAAAGGGAAAGACCTAGCACCAAATACAATTTGCCATCTGATCTAACTTCTGGAGGCAGTCAAAATGAGTATTTGAATTCTTCCCTACCTTATTCCTGTGCTGAGATACAGGCTGCTCCAACCTGCTGTAAAATGCTTGATTTCGAGAGTGAGCGAAACTAATGAAAACATTGTTGGGGTAAAACCTAAAGGGAAAGACCTAGCACCAAATCCAATTTGCCATCTGATCTAACTTCTGGAGGCAGTCAAAATGATCCTTAGAATTCTTCCCTACCTTATTCCTGTGCTGAGATACAGGCTGCTCCAACCTGCTGTAAAATGCTTGATTTCGAGAGTGAGCGAAACTAATGAAAACATTGTTGGGGTAAAACCTAAAGGGAAAGGCCTAGCACCAAATTGCATTGGCCATCTGATCTAACTTCTGGAGGCAGTCAAAATGAGTATTTGAATTCTTCCCTACCTTATTCCTGTGCTGAGATACAGGCTGCTCCAACCTGCTGTAAAATGCTTGATTTCGAGAGTGAGCGAAACTAATGAAAACATTGTTGGGGTAAAACCTAAAGGGAAAGACCTAGCACCAAATCCAATTTGCCATCTGATCTAACTTCTGGAGGCAGTCAAAATGAGTATTTGAATTCTTCCCTACCTTATTACTGTGCTGAGATACAGGCTGCTCCAACCTGCTGTAAAATGCTTGATTTCGAGAGTGAGCGAAACTAATGAAAACATTGTTGGGGTAAAACCTAAAGGGAAAGGCCTAGCACCAAATTGCATTGGGCATCTGATCTAACTTCTGGAGGCAGTCAAAATGAGTATTTGAATTCTTCCCTACCTTATTCCTGTGCTGAGATACAGGCTGCTCCAACCTGCTGTAAAATGCTTGATTTCGAGAGTGAGCGAAACTAATGAAAACATTGTTGGGGTAAAACCTAAAGGGAAAGGCCTAGCACCAAATTCCATTGGCCATCTGATCTAACTTCTGGAGGCAGTCAAAATGAGTATTTCAATTCTTCCCTACCTTATTCCTGTGCTGAGATACAGGCTGCTCCAAACTGCTGTAAAATGCTTGATTTCGAGAGTGAGCGAAACTAATGAAAACATTGTTGGGGTAAAACCTAAAGGGAAAGACCTAGCACCAAATCCAATTTGCCATCTGATCTAACTTCTGGAGGCAGTCAAAATGATCCTTAGAATTCTTCCCTACCCTATTCCTGTGCTGAGATACAGGCTGCTCCAACCTGCTGTAAAATGCTTGATTTCGAGAGTGAGCGAAACTAATGAAAACATTGTTGGGGTAAAACCTAAAGGGAAAGACCTAGCACCAAATCCAATTTGCCATCTGATCTAACTTCTGGAGGCAGTCAAAATGATCCTTAGAATTCTTCCCTACCTTATTCCTGTGCTGAGATACAGGCTGCTCCAACCTGCTGTAAAATGCTTGATTTCAAGAGTGAGCGAAACTAATGAAAACATTGTTGGGGTAAAACCTAAAGGGAAAGACCTAGCACCAAATCCAATTTGCCATCTGATCTAACTTCTGGAGGCAGTCAAAATGATCCTTAGAATTCTTCCCTACCTTATTCCTGTGCTGAGATACAGGCTGCTCCAACCTGCTGTAAAATGCTTGATTTCGAGAGTGAGCGAAACTAATGAAAACATTGTTGGGGTAAAACCTAAAGGGAAAGACCTAGCACCAAATCCAATTTGCCATCTGATCTAACTTCTGGAGGCAGTCAAAATGATCCTTAGAATTCTTCCCTACCTTATTCCTGTGCTGAGATACAGGCTGCTCCAACCTGCTGTAAAATGCTTGATTTCGAGAGTGAGCGAAACTAATGAAAACATTGTTGGGGTAAAACCTAAAGGGAAAGACCTAGCACCAAATACAATTTGCCATCTGATCTAACTTCTGGAGGCAGTCAAAATGATCCTTAGAATTCTTCCCTACCTTATTCCTGTGCTGAGATACAGGCTGCTCCAACCTGCTGTAAAATGCTTGATTTCGAGAGTGAGCGAAACTAATGAAAACATTGTTGGGGTAAAACCTAAAGGGAAAGACCTAGCACCAAATCCAATTTGCCATCTGATCTAACTTCTGGAGGCAGTCAAAATGATCCTTAGAATTCTTCCCTACCTTATTCCTGTGCTGAGATACAGGCTGCTCCAACCTGCTGTAAAATGCTTGATTTCGAGAGTGAGCGAAACTAATGAAAACATTGTTGGGGTAAAACCTAAAGGGAAAGACCTAGCACCAAATCCAATTTGCCATCTGATCTAACTTCTGGAGGCAGTCAAAATGATCCTTAGAATTCTTCCCTACCTTATTCCTGTGCTGAGATACAGGCTGCTCCAACCTGCTGTAAAATGCTTGATTTCGAGAGTGAGCGAAACTAATGAAAACATTGTTGGGGTAAAACCTAAAGGGAAAGACCTAGCACCAAATCCAATTTGCCATCTGATCTAACTTCTGGAGGCAGTCAAAATGATCCTTAGAATTCTTCCCTACCTTATTCCTGTGCTGAGATACAGGCTGCTCCAACCTGCTGTAAAATGCTTGATTTCGAGAGTGAGCGAAACTAATGAAAACATTGTTGGGGTAAAACCTAAAGGGAAAGACCTAGCACCAAATCCAATTTGCCATCTGATCTAACTTCTGGAGGCAGTCAAAATGATCCTTAGAATTCTTCCCTACCTTATTCCTGTGCTGAGATACAGGCTGCTCCAACCTGCTGTAAAATGCTTGATTTCGAGAGTGAGCGAAACTAATGAAAACATTGTTGGGGTAAAACCTAAAGGGAAAGACCTAGCACCAAATCCAATTTGCCATCTGATCTAACTTCTGGAGGCAGTCAAAATGATCCTTAGAATTCTTCCCTACCTTATTCCTGTGCTGAGATACAGGCTGCTCCAACCTGCTGTAAAATGCTTGATTTCGAGAGTGAGCGAAACTAATGAAAACATTGTTGGGGTAAAACCTAAAGGGAAAGACCTAGCACCAAATTGCATTGGGCATCTGATCTAACTTCTGGAGGCAGTCAAAATGAGTATTTGAATTCTTCCCTACCTTATTCCTGTGCTGAGATACAGGCTGCTCCAACCTGCTGTAAAATGCTTGATTTCGAGAGTGAGCGAAACTAATGAAAACATTGTTGGGGTAAAACCTAAAGGGAAAGACCTAGCACCAAATCCAATTTGCCATCTGATCTAACTTCTGGAGGCAGTCAAAATGATCCTTAGAATTCTTCCCTACCTTATTCCTGTGCTGAGATACAGGCTGCTCCAACCTGCTGTAAAATGCTTGATTTCGAGCGTGAGCGAAACTAATGAAAACATTGTTGGGGTAAAACCTAAAGGGAAAGGCCTAGCACCAAATTGCATTGGGCATCTGATCTAACTTCTGGAGGCAGTCAAAATGAGTATTTGAATTCTTCCCTACCTTATTCCTGTGCTGAGATACAGGCTGCTCCAACCTGCTGTAAAATGCTTGATTTCGAGAGTGAGCGAAACTAATGAAAACATTGTTGGGGTAAAACCTAAAGGGAAAGACCTAGCACCAAATCCAATTTGCCATCTGATCTAACTTCTGGAGGCAGTCAAAATGATCCTTAGAATTCTTCCCTACCTTATTCCTGTGCTGAGATACAGGCTGCTCCAACCTGCTGTAAAATGCTTGATTTCGAGAGTGAGCGAAACTAATGAAAACATTGTTGGGGTAAAACCTAAAGGGAAAGGCCTAGCACCAAATTGCATTGGGCATCTGATCTAACTTCTGGAGGCAGTCAAAATGAGTATTTGAATTCTTCCCTACCTTATTCCTGTGCTGAGATAGAGGCTGCTCCAACCTGCTGTAAAATGCTTGATTTCGAGAGTGAGCGAAACTAATGAAAACATTGTTGGGGTAAAACCTAAAGGGAAAGACCTAGCACCAAATCCAATTTGCCATCTGATCTAACTTCTGGAGGCAGTCAAAATGATCCTTAGAATTCTTCCCTACCTTATTCCTGTGCTGAGATACAGGCTGCTCCAACCTGCTGTAAAATGCTTGATTTCGAGAGTGAGCGAAACTAATGAAAACATTGCTGGGGTAAAACCTAAAGGGAAACGCCTAGCACCAAATTGCATTGGCCATCTGATCTAACTTCTGGAGGCAGTCAAAATGAGTATTTGAATTCTTCCCTACCTTATTCCTGTGCTGAGATACAGGCTGCTCCAACCTGCTGTAAAATGCTTGATTTCGAGAGTGAGCGAAACTAATGAAAACATTGTTGGGGTAAAACCTAAAGGGAAAGACCTAGCACCAAATTGCATTGGGCATCTGATCTAACTTCTGGAGGCAGTCAAAATGAGTATTTGAATTCTTCCCTACCTTATTCCTGTGCTGAGATACAGGCTGCTCCAACCTGCTGTAAAATGCTTGATTTCGAGAGTGAGCGAAACTAATGAAAACATTGTTGGGGTAAAACCTAAAGGGAAAGACCTAGCACCAAATCCAATTTGCCATCTGATCTAACTTCTGGAGGCAGTCAAAATGATCCTTAGAATTCTTCCCTACCTTATTCCTGTGCTGAGATACAGGCTGCTCCAACCTGCTGTAAAATGCTTGATTTCGAGAGTGAGCGAAACTAATGAAAACATTGTTGGGGTAAAACCTAAAGGGAAAGGCCAAGCACCAAATTGCATTGGGCATCTGATCTAACTTCTGGAGGCAGTCAAAATGAGTATTTGAATTCTTCCCTACCTTATTCCTGTGCTGAGATACAGGCTGCTCCAACCTGCTGTAAAATGCTTGATTTCGAGAGTGAGCGAAACTAATGAAAACATTGTTGGGGTAAAACCTAAAGGGAAAGACCTAGCACCAAATCCAATTTGCCATCTGATCTAACTTCTGGAGGCAGTCAAAATGATCCTTAGAATTCTTCCCTACCTTATTCCTGTGCTGAGATACAGGCTGCTCCAACCTGCTGTAAAATGCTTGATTTCGAGAGTGAGCGAAACTAATGAAAACATTGTTGGGGTAAAACCTAAAGGGAAAGGCCTAGCACCAAATTGCATTGGGCATCTGATCTAACTTCTGGAGGCAGTCAAAATGAGTATTTGAATTCTTCCCTACCTTATTCCTGTGCTGAGATAGAGGCTGCTCCAACCTGCTGTAAAATGCTTGATTTCGAGAGTGAGCGAAACTAATGAAAACATTGTTGGGGTAAAACCTAAAGGGAAAGACCTAGCACCAAATCCAATTTGCCATCTGATCTAACTTCTGGAGGCAGTCAAAATGATCCTTAGAATTCTTCCCTACCTTATTCCTGTGCTGAGATACAGGCTGCTCCAACCTGCTGTAAAATGCTTGATTTCGAGAGTGAGCGAAACTAATGAAAACATTGCTGGGGTAAAACCTAAAGGGAAACGCCTAGCACCAAATTGCATTGGCCATCTGATCTAACTTCTGGAGGCAGTCAAAATGAGTATTTGAATTCTTCCCTACCTTATTCCTGTGCTGAGATACAGGCTGCTCCAACCTGCTGTAAAATGCTTGATTTCGAGAGTGAGCGAAACTAATGAAAACATTGTTGGGGTAAAACCTAAAGGGAAAGACCTAGCACCAAATCCAATTTGCCATCTGATCTAACTTCTGGAGGCAGTCAAAATGATCCTTAGAATTCTTCCCTACCTTATTCCTGTGCTGAGATACAGGCTGCTCCAACCTGCTGTAAAATGCTTGATTTCGAGAGTGAGCGAAACTAATGAAAACATTGTTGGGGTAAAACCTAAAGGGAAAGGCCTAGCACCAAATTGCATTGGGCATCTGATCTAACTTCTGGAGGCAGTCAAAATGACTATTTGAATTCTTCCCTACCTTATTCCTGTGCTGAGATACAGGCTGCTCCAACCTGCTGTAAAATGCTTGATTTCGAGAGTGAGCGAAACTAATGAAAACATTGTTGGGGTAAAACCTAAAGGGAAAGACCTAGCACCAAATCCAATTTGCCATCTGATCTAACTTCTGGAGGCAGTCAAAATGATCCTTAGAATTCTTCCCTACCTTATTCCTGTGCTGAGATACAGGCTGCTCCAACCTGCTGTAAAATGCTTGATTTCGAGAGTGAGCGAAACTAATGAAAACATTGCTGGGGTAAAACCTAAAGGGAAAGGCCTAGCACCAAATTGCATTGGCCATCTGATCTAACTTCTGGAGGCAGTCAAAATGAGTATTTGAATTCTTCCCTACCTTATTCCTGTGCTGAGATACAGGCTGCTCCAACCTGCTGTAAAATGCTTGATTTCGAGAGTGAGCGAAACTAATGAAAACATTGTTGGGGTAAAACCTAAAGGGAAAGACCTAGCACCAAATCCAATTTGCCATCTGATCTAACTTCTGGAGGCAGTCAAAATGATCCTTAGAATTCTTCCCTACCTTATTCCTGTGCTGAGATACAGGCTGCTCCAACCTGCTGTAAAATGCTTGATTTCGAGAGTGAGCGAAACTAATGAAAACATTGTTGGGGTAAAACCTAAAGGGAAAGGCCTAGCACCAAATTGCATTGGGCATCTGATCTAACTTCTGGAGGCAGTCAAAATGAGTATTTGAATTCTTCCCTACCTTATTCCTGTGCTGAGATACAGGCTGCTCCAACCTGCTGTAAAATGCTTGATTTCGAGAGTGAGCGAAACTAATGAAAACATTGTTGGGGTAAAACCTAAAGGGAAAGGCCTAGCACCAAATCCAATTTGCCATCTGATCTAACTTCTGGAGGCAGTCAAAATGAGTATTTGAATTCTTCCCTACCTTATTCCTGTGCTGAGATACAGGCTGCTCCAACCTGCTGTAAAATGCTTGATTTAGAGAGTGAGCGAAACTAATGAAAACATTGTTGGGGTAAAACCTAAAGGGAAAGACCTAGCACCAAATCCAATTTGCCATCTGATCTAACTTCTGGAGGCAGTCAAAATGAGCCTTAGAATTCTTCCCTACCTTATTCCTGTGCTGAGATACAGGCTGCTCCAACCTGCTGTAAAATGCTTGATTTCGAGAGTGAGCGAAACTAATGAAAACATTGTTGGGGTAAAACCTAAAGGGAAAGACCTAGCACCAAATCCAATTTGCCATCTGATCTAACTTCTGGAGGCAGTCAAAATGATCCTTAGAATTCTTCCCTACCTTATTCCTGTGCTGAGATACAGGCTGCTCCAACCTGCTGTAAAATGCTTGATTTCGAGAGTGAGCGAAACTAATGAAAACATTGTTGGGGTAAAACCTAAAGGGAAAGGCCAAGCACCAAATTGCATTGGCCATCTGATCTAACTTCTGGAGGCAGTCAAAATGAGTATTTGAATTCTTCCCTACCTTATTCCTGTGCTGAGATACAGGCTGCTCCAACCTGCTGTTGCTCCAACCAAAGAGTGGCTGTCAATGGCTCCATGTCCCAGTGGAGGCCAGTGACAATTGGAGTCCCTCAGGGATCAGTCCTGGGACCTATCTTATTCAACATCTTTGTGGGGGACATGGACAGTGGCATTGAGTGCACCCTCAGCAAGTTTGCTGATGACACCAAGCTGTGTGGTGCAGCAGACACGCTGGAGGGAAGGGAGGCCATCCAGAGGGACCTTGACAGGCTGGAGAGGTGGGCACAGGCCAACCTCATGAAGTTCAATAAGAGCAAGTGCAGGGTCCTGCATCTGGGTCGAGGCAATCCCAGGCACAAATACAGGCTGGGCAGTGACTGGCTGGAGGATAGCCCTGAGGAGAGAGACTTGGGGGTGCTGGTGGACAAAAAGCTCAACATGAGCTCTCAGTGTGCACTTGCAGCCCGCAAAGCCAATCAGATCCTGGGCTGCATCAGGAGAAGTGTGGCTAGCAGGTCGAGGGAGGTGATCCTCCCCCTCTACTCAGCCCTGGTGAGACCCCACCTGGAGTACTGTGTCCAGTTCTGGAGCCCCTATTACAAGAGGGATGTGGAGGTGCTGGAACGTGTCCAGAGAAGGGCCACGAGGATGATCAGAGGGCTGGAGCACCTCTCCTATGAGGACAGACTGAAGGAGTTGGGGCTGTACAGTCTGCAGAAGAGAAGGCTCCGAGGTGACCTAATTGTCGCCTTCCAGTATCTGAAGGGGGCCTACAGGAAGGCAGGGGAAGGACTTCTCAGGATATCAGGTAGTGATAGGACTAGGGGGAATGGAATGAAGCTGGAGGTGGGGAGATTCAGGCTGGATGTGAGGAGGAGGTTCTTCACCATGAGAGTGGTGAAACCCTAGAATGGGTTGTCCAGGGAGGTGGTCGAGGCCCCGTCCCTGGGGGTGTTTAAGAGCAGGCTGGATGAGGCTCTGTCCAGCCTGATCTAGTGTGGGGTGTCCCTGCCCATGGCAGGGGGGTTGGAACTAGATGATCCTTGTGGTCCCTTCCAACCCTGAATGAAACTATGAAACTATGAAACTATGAAACTATGAAAATGCTTGATTTCGAGAGTGAGCGAAACTAATGAAAACATTGTTGGGGTAATACCTAAAGGGAAAGACCTAGCATCAAATTGCATTGGCCATCTGATCTAACTTCTGGAGGCAGTCAGAATGATCCTTAGAATTCTTCCCTACCTTATTCCTGTGCTGAGATACAGGCTGCTCCAACCTGCTGTAAAATGCTTGATTTCGAGAGTGAGCGAAACTAATGAAAACATTGTTGGGGTAAAACCTAAAGGGAAAGACCTAGCACCAAATCCAATTTGCCATCTGATCTAACTTCTGGAGGCAGTCAGAATGATCCTTAGAATTCTTCCCTACCTTATTCCTGTGCTGAGATACAGGCTGCTCCAACCTGCTGTAAAATGCTTGATTTCGAGAGTGAGCGAAACTAATGAAAACATTGCTGGGGTAAAACCTAAAGGGAAAGACCTAGCACCAAATTCCATTGGCCATCTGATCTAACTTCTGGAGGCAGTCAAAATGAGTATTTGAATTCTTCCCTACCTTATTACTGTGCTGAGATATAGGCTGCTCCAACCTGCTGTAAAATGCTTGATTTCGAGAGTGAGCGAAACTAATGAAAACATTGTTGGGGTAAAACCTAAAGGGAAAGACCTAGCACCAAATCCAATTTGCCATCTGATCTAACTTCTGGAGGCAGTCAAAATGATCCTTAGAATTCTTCCCTACCTTATTCCTGTGCTGAGATACAGGCTGCTCCAACCTGCTGTAAAATGCTTGATTTCGAGAGTGAGCGAAACTAATGAAAACATTGTTGGGGTAAAACCTAAAGGGAAAGACCTAGCACCAAATCCAATTTGCCATCTGATCTAACTTCTGGAGGCAGTCAAAATGATCCTTAGAATTCTTCCCTACCTTATTCCTGTGCTGAGATACAGGCTGCTCCAACCTGCTGTAAAATGCTTGATTTCGAGAGTGAGCGAAACTAATGAAAACATTGCTGGGGTAAAACCTAAAGGGAAACGCCTAGCACCAAATTGCATTGGCCATCTGATCTAACTTCTGGAGGCAGTCAAAATGAGTATTTGAATTCTTCCCTACCTTATTCCTGTGCTGAGATACAGGCTGCTCCAACCTGCTGTAAAATGCTTGATTTCGAGAGTGAGCGAAACTAATGAAAACATTGTTGGGGTAAAACCTAAAGGGAAAGACCTAGCACCAAATTGCATTGGGCATCTGATCTAACTTCTGGAGGCAGTCAAAATGAGTATTTGAATTCTTCCCTACCTTATTCCTGTGCTGAGATACAGGCTGCTCCAACCTGCTGTAAAATGCTTGATTTCGAGAGTGAGCGAAACTAATGAAAACATTGTTGGGGTAAAACCTAAAGGGAAAGACCTAGCACCAAATCCAATTTGCCATCTGATCTAACTTCTGGAGGCAGTCAAAATGATCCTTAGAATTCTTCCCTACCTTATTCCTGTGCTGAGATACAGGCTGCTCCAACCTGCTGTAAAATGCTTGATTTCGAGAGTGAGCGAAACTAATGAAAACATTGTTGGGGTAAAACCTAAAGGGAAAGGCCTAGCACCAAATTGCATTGGGCATCTGATCTAACTTCTGGAGGCAGTCAAAATGAGTATTTGAATTCTTCCCTACCTTATTCCTGTGCTGAGATACAGGCTGCTCCAACCTGCTGTAAAATGCTTGATTTCGAGAGTGAGCGAAACTAATGAAAACATTGTTGGGGTAAAACCTAAAGGGAAAGACCTAGCACCAAATCCAATTTGCCATCTGATCTAACTTCTGGAGGCAGTCAAAATGATCCTTAGAATTCTTCCCTACCTTATTCCTGTGCTGAGATACAGGCTGCTCCAACCTGCTGTAAAATGCTTGATTTCGAGAGTGAGCGAAACTAATGAAAACATTGTTGGGGTAAAACCTAAAGGGAAAGGCCTAGCACCAAATTGCATTGGGCATCTGATCTAACTTCTGGAGGCAGTCAAAATGAGTATTTGAATTCTTCCCTACCTTATTCCTGTGCTGAGATAGAGGCTGCTCCAACCTGCTGTAAAATGCTTGATTTCGAGAGTGAGCGAAACTAATGAAAACATTGTTGGGGTAAAACCTAAAGGGAAAGACCTAGCACCAAATCCAATTTGCCATCTGATCTAACTTCTGGAGGCAGTCAAAATGATCCTTAGAATTCTTCCCTACCTTATTCCTGTGCTGAGATACAGGCTGCTCCAACCTGCTGTAAAATGCTTGATTTCGAGAGTGAGCGAAACTAATGAAAACATTGCTGGGGTAAAACCTAAAGGGAAACGCCTAGCACCAAATTGCATTGGCCATCTGATCTAACTTCTGGAGGCAGTCAAAATGAGTATTTGAATTCTTCCCTACCTTATTCCTGTGCTGAGATACAGGCTGCTCCAACCTGCTGTAAAATGCTTGATTTCGAGAGTGAGCGAAACTAATGAAAACATTGTTGGGGTAAAACCTAAAGGGAAAGACCTAGCACCAAATCCAATTTGCCATCTGATCTAACTTCTGGAGGCAGTCAAAATGATCCTTAGAATTCTTCCCTACCTTATTCCTGTGCTGAGATACAGGCTGCTCCAACCTGCTGTAAAATGCTTGATTTCGAGAGTGAGCGAAACTAATGAAAACATTGTTGGGGTAAAACCTAAAGGGAAAGGCCTAGCACCAAATTGCATTGGGCATCTGATCTAACTTCTGGAGGCAGTCAAAATGAGTATTTGAATTCTTCCCTACCTTATTCCTGTGCTGAGATACAGGCTGCTCCAACCTGCTGTAAAATGCTTGATTTCGAGAGTGAGCGAAACTAATGAAAACATTGTTGGGGTAAAACCTAAAGGGAAAGACCTAGCACCAAATCCAATTTGCCATCTGATCTAACTTCTGGAGGCAGTCAAAATGATCCTTAGAATTCTTCCCTACCTTATTCCTGTGCTGAGATACAGGCTGCTCCAACCTGCTGTAAAATGCTTGATTTCGAGAGTGAGCGAAACTAATGAAAACATTGCTGGGGTAAAACCTAAAGGGAAAGGCCTAGCACCAAATTGCATTGGCCATCTGATCTAACTTCTGGAGGCAGTCAAAATGAGTATTTGAATTCTTCCCTACCTTATTCCTGTGCTGAGATACAGGCTGCTCCAACCTGCTGTAAAATGCTTGATTTCGAGAGTGAGCGAAACTAATGAAAACATTGTTGGGGTAAAACCTAAAGGGAAAGACCTAGCACCAAATCCAATTTGCCATCTGATCTAACTTCTGGAGGCAGTCAAAATGATCCTTAGAATTCTTCCCTACCTTATTCCTGTGCTGAGATACAGGCTGCTCCAACCTGCTGTAAAATGCTTGATTTCGAGAGTGAGCGAAACTAATGAAAACATTGTTGGGGTAAAACCTAAAGGGAAAGGCCTAGCACCAAATTGCATTGGGCATCTGATCTAACTTCTGGAGGCAGTCAAAATGAGTATTTGAATTCTTCCCTACCTTATTCCTGTGCTGAGATACAGGCTGCTCCAACCTGCTGTAAAATGCTTGATTTCGAGAGTGAGCGAAACTAATGAAAACATTGTTGGGGTAAAACCTAAAGGGAAAGGCCTAGCACCAAATCCAATTTGCCATCTGATCTAACTTCTGGAGGCAGTCAAAATGAGTATTTGAATTCTTCCCTACCTTATTCCTGTGCTGAGATACAGGCTGCTCCAACCTGCTGTAAAATGCTTGATTTAGAGAGTGAGCGAAACTAATGAAAACATTGTTGGGGGTAAAACCTAAAGGGAAAGACCTGAAAGACCTAGCACCAAATCCAATTTGCCATCTGATCTAACTTCTGGAGGCAGTCAAAATGAGCCTTAGAATTCTTCCCTACCTTATTCCTGTGCTGAGATACAGGCTGCTCCAACCTGCTGTAAAATGCTTGATTTCGAGAGTGAGCGAAACTAATGAAAACATTGTTGGGGTAAAACCTAAAGGGAAAGACCTAGCACCAAATCCAATTTGCCATCTGATCTAACTTCTGGAGGCAGTCAAAATGATCCTTAGAATTCTTCCCTACCTTATTCCTGTGCTGAGATACAGGCTGCTCCAACCTGCTGTAAAATGCTTGATTTCGAGAGTGAGCGAAACTAATGAAAACATTGTTGGGGTAAAACCTAAAGGGAAAGACCTAGCACCAAATCCAATTTGCCATCTGATCTAACTTCTGGAGGCAGTCAAAATGATCCTTAGAATTCTTCCCTACCTTATTCCTGTGCTGAGATACAGGCCTGCTCCAACCTGCTGTAAAATGCTTGATTTCGAGAGTGAGCGAAACTAATGAAAACATTGTTGGGGTAAAACCTAAAGGGAAAGGCCAAGCACCAAATTGCATTGGCCATCTGATCTAACTTCTGGAGGCAGTCAAAATGAGTATTTGAATTCTTCCCTACCTTATTCCTGTGCTGAGATACAGGCTGCTCCAACCTGCTGTTGCTCCAACCAAAGAGTGGCTGTCAATGGCTCCATGTCCCAGTGGAGGCCAGTGACAATTGGAGTCCCTCAGGGATCAGTCCTGGGACCTATCTTATTCAACATCTTTGTGGGGGACATGGACAGTGGCATTGAGTGCACCTCTCAGCAAGTTTGCTGATGACACCAAGCTGTGTGGTGCAGCAGACACGCTGGAGGGAAGGGAGGCCATCCAGAGGGACCTTGGACAGGCTGGAGAGGTGGGCACAGGCCAACCTCATGAAGTTCAATAAGAGCAAGTGCAGGGTCCTGCATCTGGGTCGAGGCAATCCCAGGCACAAATACAGGCTGGGGCAGTGACTGGCTGGAGGATAGCCCTGAGGAGAGAGACTTGGGGGTGCTGGTGGACAAAAAGCTCAACATGAGCTCTCAGTGTGCACTTGCAGCCCGCAAAGCCAATCAGATCCTGGGCTGCATCAGGAGAAGTGTGGCTAGCAGGTCGAGGGAGGTGATCCTCCCCCTCTACTCAGCCCTGGTGAGACCCCACCTGGAGTACTGTGTCCAGTTCTGGAGCCCCTATTACAAGAGGGATGTGGAGGTGCTGGAACGTGTCCAGAGAAGGGCCACGAGGATGATCAGAGGGCTGGAGCACCTCTCCTATGAGGACAGACTGAAGGAGTTGGGGCTGTACAGTCTGCAGAAGAGAAGGCTCCGAGGTGACCTAATTGTCGCCTTCCAGTATCTGAAGGGGGCCTACAGGAAGGCAGGGGAAGGACTTCTCAGGATATCAGGTAGTGATAGGACTAGGGGGGAATGGAATGAAGCTGGAGGTGGGGAGATTCAGGCTGGATGTGAGGAGGAGGTTCTTCACCATGAGAGTGTGTGAAACCCTAGAAATGGGTTGTCCAGGGAGGTGGTCGACGAGGCCCCGTCCCTGGGTGGGGTGTTTAAGAGCAGGCTGGATGAGGCTCTGTCCAGCCCTGATCTAGTGTGGGTGTGTCCCTGCCCATGGCAGGGGGGGTTGGAACTAGATGATCCTTGTGGTCCCTTCCAACCCTGAATGAAACTATGAAACTATGAAACTATGAAACTATGAAAATGCTTGATTTCGAGAGTGAGCGAAACTAATGAAAACATTGTTGGGGTAATACCTAAAGGGAAAAGACCTAGCATCAAATTGCATTGGCCATCTGATCTAACTTCTGGAGGCAGTCAGAATGATCCTTAGAATTCTTCCCTACCTTATTCCTGTGCTGAGATACAGGCTGCTCCAACCTGATTTCGAGAGTGAGCGAAACTAATGAAAACATTGTTGGGGTAAAACCTAAAGGGAAAGACCTAGCACCAAATCCAATTTGCCATCTGATCTAACTTCTGGAGGCAGTCAGAATGATCCTTAGAATTCTTCCCTACCTTATTCCTGTGCTGAGATACAGGCTGCTCCAACCTGCTGTAAAATGCTTGATTTCGAGAGTGAGCGAAACTAATGAAAACATTGCTGGGGTAAAACCTAAAGGGAAAGACCTAGCACCAAATTCCATTGGCCATCTGATCTAACTTCTGGAGGCAGTCAAAATGAGTATTTGAATTCTTCCCTACCTTATTACTGTGCTGAGATATAGGCTGCTCCAACCTGCTGTAAAATGCTTGATTTCGAGAGTGAGCGAAACTAATGAAAACATTGTTGGGGTAAAACCTAAAGGGAAAGACCTAGCACCAAATCCAATTTGCCATCTGATCTAACTTCTGGAGGCAGTCAAAATGATCCTTAGAATTCTTCCCTACCTTATTCCTGTGCTGAGATACAGGCTGCTCCAACCTGCTGTAAAATGCTTGATTTCGAGAGTGAGCGAAACTAATGAAAACATTGTTGGGGTAAAACCTAAAGGGAAAGACCTAGCACCAAATCCAATTTGCCATCTGATCTAACTTCTGGAGGCAGTCAAAATGATCCTTAGAATTCTTCCCTACCTTATTCCTGTGCTGAGATACAGGCTGCTCCAACCTGCTGTAAAATGCTTGATTTCGAGAGTGAGCGAAACTAATGAAAACATTGTTGGGGTAAAACCTAAAGGGAAAGACCTAGCACCAAATCCAATTTGCCATCTGATCTAACTTCTGGAGGCAGTCAAAATGATCCTTAGAATTCTTCCCTACCTTATTCCTCTGCTGAGATACAGGCTGCTCCAACCTGCTGTAAAATGCTTGATTTCGAGAGTGAGCGAAACTAATGAAAACATTGTTGGGGTAAAACCTAAAGGGAAAGGCCAAGCACCAAATTGCATTGGCCATCTGATCTAACTTCTGGAGGCAGTCAAAATGAGTATTTGAATTCTTCCCTACCTTATTCCTGTGCTGAGATACAGGCTGCTCCAACCTGCTGTTGCTCCAACCAAAGAGTGGCTGTCAATGGCTCCATGTCCCAGTGGAGGCCAGTGACAAGTGGAGTCCCTCAGGGATCAGTCCTGGGACCTATCTTATTCAACATCTTTGTGGGGGACATGGACAGTGGCATTGAGTGCACCCTCAGCAAGTTTGCTGATGACACCAAGCTGTGTGGTGCAGCAGACACGCTGGAGGGAAGGGAGGCCATCCAGAGGGACCTTGACAGGCTGGAGAGGTGGGCACAGGCCAACCTCATGAAGTTCAATAAGAGCAAGTGCAGGGTCCTGCATCTGGGTCGAGGCAATCCCAGGCACAAATACAGGCTGGGCAGTGACTGGCTGGAGGATAGCCCTGAGGAGAGAGACTTGGGGGGTGCTGGTGGACAAAAAGCTCAACATGAGCTCTCAGTGTGCACTTTGCAGCCCGCAAAGCCAATCAGATCCTGGGCTGCATCAGGAGAAGTGTGGCTAGCAGGTCGAGGGAGGTGATCCTCCCCCTCTACTCAGCCCTGGTGAGACCCCACCTGGAGTACTGTGTCCAGTTCTGGAGCCCCTATTACAAGAGGGATGTGGAGGTGCTGGAACGTGTCCAGAGAAGGGCCACGAGGATGATCAGAGGGCTGGAGCACCTCTCCTATGAGGACAGACTGAAGGAGTTGGGGCTGTACAGTCTGCAGAAGAGAAGGCTCCGAGGTGACCTAATTGTCGCCTTCCAGTATCTGAAGGGGGCCTACAGGAAGGCAGGGGAAGGACTTCTCAGGATATCAGGTAGTGATAGGACTAGGGGGAATGGAATGAAGCTGGAGGTGGGGAGATTCAGGCTGGATGTGAGGCGGAGGTTCTTCACCATGAGAGTGGTGAAACCCTAGAATGGGTTGTCCAGGGAGGTGGTCGAGGCCCCGTCCCTGGGGGTGTTTAAGAGCAGGCTGGATGAGGCTCTGTCCAGCCTGATCTAGTGTGGGGTGTCCCTGCCCATGGAAGGGGGGTTGGAACTAGATGATCCTTGTGGTCCCTTCCAACCCTGAATGAAACTATGAAACTATGAAACTATGAAACTATGAAAATGCTTGATTTCGAGAGTGAGCGAAACTAATGAAAACATTGTTGGGGTAATACCTAAAGGGAAAGACCTAGCATCAAATTGCATTGGCCATCTGATCTAACTTCTGGAGGCAGTCAAAATGATCCTTAGAATTCTTCCCTACCTTATTCCTGTGCTGAGATACAGGCTGCTCCAACCTGCTGTAAAATGCTTGATTTCGAGAGTGAGCGAAACTAATGAAAACATTGTTGGGGTAAAACCTAAAGGGAAAGACCTAGCACCAAATCCAATTTGCCATCTGATCTAACTTCTGGAGGCAGTCAGAATGATCCTTAGAATTCTTCCCTACCTTATTCCTGTGCTGAGATACAGGCTGCTCCAACCTGCTGTAAAATGCTTGATTTCGAGAGTGAGCGAAACTAATGAAAACATTGTTGGGGTAAAACCTAAAGGGAAAGACCTAGCACCAAATCCAATTTGCCATCTGATCTAACTTCTGGAGGCAGTCAAAATGATCCTTAGAATTCTTCCCTACCTTATTCCTGTGCTGAGATACAGGCTGCTCCAACCTGCTGTAAAATGCTTGATTTCGAGAGTGAGCGAAACTAATGAAAACATTGTTGGGGTAAAACCTAAAGGGAAAGACCTAGCACCAAATCCAATTTGCCATCTGATCTAACTTCTGGAGGCAGTCAAAATGATCCTTAGAATTCTTCCCTACCTTATTCCTGTGCTGAGATACAGGCTGCTCCAACCTGCTGTAAAATGCTTGATTTCGAGAGTGAGCGAAACTAATGAAAACATTGTTGGGGTAAAACCTAAAGGGAAAGACCTAGCACCAAATCCAATTTGCCATCTGATCTAACTTCTGGAGGCAGTCAAAATGATCCTTAGAATTCTTCCCTACCTTATTCCTGTGCTGAGATACAGGCTGCTCCAACCTGCTGTAAAATGCTTGATTTCGAGAGTGAGCGAAACTAATGAAAACATTGTTGGGGTAAAACCTAAAGGGAAAGACCTAGCACCAAATCCAATTTGCCATCTGATCTAACTTCTGGAGGCAGTCAAAATGATCCTTAGAATTCTTCCCTACCTTATTCCTGTGCTGAGATACAGGCTGCTCCAACCTGCTGTAAAATGCTTGATTTCGAGAGTGAGCGAAACTAATGAAAACATTGTTGGGGTAAAACCTAAAGGGAAAGGCCAAGCACCAAATTGCATTGGCCATCTGATCTAACTTCTGGAGGCAGTCAAAATGAGTATTTGAATTCTTCCCTACCTTATTCCTGTGCTGAGATACAGGCTGCTCCAACCTGCTGTTGCTCCAACCAAAGAGTGGCTGTCAATGGCTCCATGTCCCAGTGGAGGCCAGTGACAAGTGGAGTCCCTCAGGGATCAGTCCTGGGACCTATCTTATTCAACATCTTTGTGGGGGACATGGACAGTGGCATTGAGTGCACCCTCAGCAAGTTTGCTGATGACACCAAGCTGTGTGGTGCAGCAGACACGCTGGAGGGAAGGGAGGCCATCCAGAGGGACCTTGACAGGCTGGAGAGGTGGGCACAGGCCAACCTCATGAAGTTCAATAAGAGCAAGTGCAGGGTCCTGCATCTGGGTCGAGGCAATCCCAGGCACAAATACAGGCTGGGCAGTGACTGGCTGGAGGATAGCCCTGAGGAGAGAGACTTGGGGGTGCTGGTGGACAAAAAGCTCAACATGAGCTCTCAGTGTGCACTTGCAGCCCGCAAAGCCAATCAGATCCTGGGCTGCATCAGGAGAAGTGTGGCTAGCAGGTCGAGGGAGGTGATCCTCCCCCTCTACTCAGCCCTGGTGAGACCCCACCTGGAGTACTGTGTCCAGTTCTGGAGCCCCTATTACAAGAGGGATGTGGAGGTGCTGGAACGTGTCCAGAGAAGGGCCACGAGGATGATCAGAGGGCTGGAGCACCTCTCCTATGAGGACAGACTGAAGGAGTTGGGGCTGTACAGTCTGCAGAAGAGAAGGCTCCGAGGTGACCTAATTGTCGCCTTCCAGTATCTGAAGGGGGCCTACAGGAAGGCAGGGGAAGGACTTCTCAGGATATCAGGTAGTGATAGGACTAGGGGGAATGGAATGAAGCTGGAGGTGGGGAGATTCAGGCTGGATGTGAGGAGGAGGTTCTTCACCATGAGAGTGGTGAAACCCTAGAATGGGTTGTCCAGGGAGGTGGTCGAGGCCCCGTCCCTGGGGGTGTTTAAGAGCAGGCTGGATGAGGCTCTGTCCAGCCTGATCTAGTGTGGGGTGTCCCTGCCCATGGCAGGGGGGGTTGGAACTAGATGATCCTTGCGGTCCCTTCCAACCCTGAATGAAACTATGAAACTATGAAACTATGAAACTATGAAAATGCTTGATTTCGAGAGTGAGCGAAACTAATGAAAACATTGTTGGGGTAAAACCTAAAGGGAAAGACCTAGCACCAAATCCAATTTGCCATCTGATCTAACTTCTGGAGGCAGTCAGAATGATCCTTAGAATTCTTCCCTACCTTATTCCTGTGCTGAGATACAGGCTGCTCCAACCTGCTGTAAAATGCTTGATTTCGAGAGTGAGCGAAACTAATGAAAACATTGCTGGGGTAAAACCTAAAGGGAAAGACCTAGCACCAAATTCCATTGGCCATCTGATCTAACTTCTGGAGGCAGTCAAAATGAGTATTTGAATTCTTCCCTACCTTATTACTGTGCTGAGATATAGGCTGCTCCAACCTGCTGTAAAATGCTTGATTTCGAGAGTGAGCGAAACTAATGAAAACATTGTTGGGGTAAAACCTAAAGGGAAAGACCTAGCACCAAATCCAATTTGCCATCTGATCTAACTTCTGGAGGCAGTCAAAATGATCCTTAGAATTCTTCCCTACCTTATTCCTGTGCTGAGATACAGGCTGCTCCAACCTGCTGTAAAATGCTTGATTTCGAGAGTGAGCGAAACTAATGAAAACATTGTTGGGGTAAAACCTAAAGGGAAAGACCTAGCACCAAATCCAATTTGCCATCTGATCTAACTTCTGGAGGCAGTCAAAATGATCCTTAGAATTCTTCCCTACCTTATTCCTGTGCTGAGATACAGGCTGCTCCAACCTGCTGTAAAATGCTTGATTTCGAGAGTGAGCGAAACTAATGAAAACATTGTTGGGGTAAAACCTAAAGGGAAAGACCTAGCACCAAATCCAATTTGCCATCTGATCTAACTTCTGGAGGCAGTCAAAATGATCCTTAGAATTCTTCCCTACCTTATTCCTCTGCTGAGATACAGGCTGCTCCAACCTGCTGTAAAATGCTTGATTTCGAGAGTGAGCGAAACTAATGAAAACATTGTTGGGGTAAAACCTAAAGGGAAAGGCCAAGCACCAAATTGCATTGGCCATCTGATCTAACTTCTGGAGGCAGTCAAAATGAGTATTTGAATTCTTCCCTACCTTATTCCTGTGCTGAGATACAGGCTGCTCCAACCTGCTGTTGCTCCAACCAAAGAGTGGCTGTCAATGGCTCCATGTCCCAGTGGAGGCCAGTGACAAGTGGAGTCCCTCAGGGATCAGTCCTGGGACCTATCTTATTCAACATCTTTGTGGGGGACATGGACAGTGGCATTGAGTGCACCCTCAGCAAGTTTGCTGATGACACCAAGCTGTGTGGTGCAGCAGACACGCTGGAGGGAAGGGAGGCCATCCAGAGGGACCTTGACAGGCTGGAGAGGTGGGCACAGGCCAACCTCATGAAGTTCAATAAGAGCAAGTGCAGGGTCCTGCATCTGGGTCGAGGCAATCCCAGGCACAAATACAGGCTGGGCAGTGACTGGCTGGAGGATAGCCCTGAGGAGAGAGACTTGGGGGTGCTGGTGGACAAAAAGCTCAACATGAGCTCTCAGTGTGCACTTGCAGCCCGCAAAGCCAATCAGATCCTGGGCTGCATCAGGAGAAGTGTGGCTAGCAGGTCGAGGGAGGTGATCCTCCCCCTCTACTCAGCCCTGGTGAGACCCCACCTGGAGTACTGTGTCCAGTTCTGGAGCCCCTATTACAAGAGGGATGTGGAGGTGCTGGAACGTGTCCAGAGAAGGGCCACGAGGATGATCAGAGGGCTGGAGCACCTCTCCTATGAGGACAGACTGAAGGAGTTGGGGCTGTACAGTCTGCAGAAGAGAAGGCTCCGAGGTGACCTAATTGTCGCCTTCCAGTATCTGAAGGGGGCCTACAGGAAGGCAGGGGAAGGACTTCTCAGGATATCAGGTAGTGATAGGACTAGGGGGAATGGAATGAAGCTGGAGGTGGGGAGATTCAGGCTGGATGTGAGGCGGAGGTTCTTCACCATGAGAGTGGTGAAACCCTAGAATGGGTTGTCCAGGGAGGTGGTCGAGGCCCCGTCCCTGGGGGTGTTTAAGAGCAGGCTGGATGAGGCTCTGTCCAGCCTGATCTAGTGTGGGGTGTCCCTGCCCATGGAAGGGGGGTTGGAACTAGATGATCCTTGTGGTCCCTTCCAACCCTGAATGAAACTATGAAACTATGAAACTATGAAACTATGAAAATGCTTGATTTCGAGAGTGAGCGAAACTAATGAAAACATTGTTGGGGTAATACCTAAAGGGAAAGACCTAGCATCAAATTGCATTGGCCATCTGATCTAACTTCTGGAGGCAGTCAAAATGATCCTTAGAATTCTTCCCTACCTTATTCCTGTGCTGAGATACAGGCTGCTCCAACCTGCTGTAAAATGCTTGATTTCGAGAGTGAGCGAAACTAATGAAAACATTGTTGGGGTAAAACCTAAAGGGAAAGACCTAGCACCAAATCCAATTTGCCATCTGATCTAACTTCTGGAGGCAGTCAGAATGATCCTTAGAATTCTTCCCTACCTTATTCCTGTGCTGAGATACAGGCTGCTCCAACCTGCTGTAAAATGCTTGATTTCGAGAGTGAGCGAAACTAATGAAAACATTGTTGGGGTAAAACCTAAAGGGAAAGACCTAGCACCAAATCCAATTTGCCATCTGATCTAACTTCTGGAGGCAGTCAGAATGATCCTTAGAATTCTTCCCTACCTTATTCCTGTGCTGAGATACAGGCTGCTCCAACCTGCTGTAAAATGCTTGATTTCGAGAGTGAGCGAAACTAGTGAAAACATTGCTGGGGTAAAACCTAAAGGGAAAGACCTAGCACCAAATTCCATTGGCCATCTGATCTAACTTCTGGAGGCAGTCAAAATGAGTATTTGAATTCTTCCCTACCTTATTACTGTGCTGAGATATAGGCTGCTCCAACCTGCTGTAAAATGCTTGATTTCGAGAGTGAGCGAAACTAATGAAAACATTGTTGGGGTAAAACCTAAAGGGAAAGACCTAGCACCAAATCCAATTTGCCATCTGATCTAACTTCTGGAGGCAGTCAAAATGATCCTTAGAATTCTTCCCTACCTTATTCCTGTGCTGAGATACAGGCTGCTCCAACCTGCTGTAAAATGCTTGATTTCGAGAGTGAGCGAAACTAATGAAAACATTGTTGGGGTAAAACCTAAAGGGAAAGACCTAGCACCAAATCCAATTTGCCATCTGATCTAACTTCTGGAGGCAGTCAAAATGATCCTTAGAATTCTTCCCTACCTTATTCCTGTGCTGAGATACAGGCTGCTCCAACCTGCTGTAAAATGCTTGATTTCGAGAGTGAGCGAAACTAATGAAAACATTGTTGGGGTAAAACCTAAAGGGAAAGACCTAGCACCAAATCCAATTTGCCATCTGATCTAACTTCTGGAGGCAGTCAAAATGATCCTTAGAATTCTTCCCTACCTTATTCCTGTGCTGAGATACAGGCTGCTCCAACCTGCTGTAAAATGCTTGATTTCGAGAGTGAGCGAAACTAATGAAAACATTGTTGGGGTAAAACCTAAAGGGAAAGACCTAGCACCAAATCCAATTTGCCATCTGATCTAACTTCTGGAGGCAGTCAAAATGATCCTTAGAATTCTTCCCTACCTTATTCCTGTGCTGAGATACAGGCTGCTCCAACCTGCTGTAAAATGCTTGATTTCGAGAGTGAGCGAAACTAATGAAAACATTGTTGGGGTAAAACCTAAAGGGAAAGGCCAAGCACCAAATTGCATTGGCCATCTGATCTAACTTCTGGAGGCAGTCAAAATGAGTATTTGAATTCTTCCCTACCTTATTCCTGTGCTGAGATACAGGCTGCTCCAACCTGCTGTTGCTCCAACCAAAGAGTGGCTGTCAATGGCTCCATGTCCCAGTGGAGGCCAGTGACAAGTGGAGTCCCTCAGGGATCAGTCCTGGGACCTATCTTATTCAACATCTTTGTGGGGGACATGGACAGTGGCATTGAGTGCACCCTCAGCAAGTTTGCTGATGACACCAAGCTGTGTGGTGCAGCAGACACGCTGGAGGGAAGGGAGGCCATCCAGAGGGACCTTGACAGGCTGGAGAGGTGGGCACAGGCCAACCTCATGAAGTTCAATAAGAGCAAGTGCAGGGTCCTGCATCTGGGTCGAGGCAATCCCAGGCACAAATACAGGCTGGGCAGTGACTGGCTGGAGGATAGCCCTGAGGAGAGAGACTTGGGGGTGCTGGTGGACAAAAAGCTCAACATGAGCTCTCAGTGTGCACTTGCAGCCCGCAAAGCCAATCAGATCCTGGGCTGCATCAGGAGAAGTGTGGCTAGCAGGTCGAGGGAGGTGATCCTCCCCCTCTACTCAGCCCTGGTGAGACCCCACCTGGAGTACTGTGTCCAGTTCTGGAGCCCCTATTACAAGAGGGATGTGGAGGTGCTGGAACGTGTCCAGAGAAGGGCCACGAGGATGATCAGAGGGCTGGAGCACCTCTCCTATGAGGACAGACTGAAGGAGTTGGGGCTGTACAGTCTGCAGAAGAGAAGGCTCCGAGGTGACCTAATTGTCGCCTTCCAGTATCTGAAGGGGGCCTACAGGAAGGCAGGGGAAGGACTTCTCAGGATATCAGGTAGTGATAGGACTAGGGGGAATGGAATGAAGCTGGAGGTGGGGAGATTCAGGCTGGATGTGAGGAGGAGGTTCTTCACCATGAGAGTGGTGAAACCCTAGAATGGGTTGTCCAGGGAGGTGGTCGAGGCCCCGTCCCTGGGGGTGTTAAAGAGCAGGCTGGATGAGGCTCTGTCCAGCCTGATCTAGTGTGGGGTGTCCCTGCCCATGGCAGGGGGGTTGGAACTAGATGATCCTTGTGGTCCCTTCCAACCCTGAATGAAACTATGAAACTATGAAACTATGAAACTATGAAAATGCTTGATTTCGAGAGTGAGCGAAACTAATGAAAACATTGTTGGGGTAAAACCTAAAGGGAAAGACCTAGCATCAAATTGCATTGGCCATCTGATCTAACTTCTGGAGGCAGTCAAAATGATCCTTAGAATTCTTCCCTACCTTATTCCTGTGCTGAGATACAGGCTGCTCCAACCTGCTGTAAAATGCTTGATTTCGAGAGTGAGCGAAACTAATGAAAACATTGTTGGGGTAAAACCTAAAGGGAAAGACCTAGCACCAAATCCAATTTGCCATCTGATCTAACTTCTGGAGGCAGTCAGAATGATCCTTAGAATTCTTCCCTACCTTATTCCTGTGCTGAGATACAGGCTGCTCCAACCTGCTGTAAAATGCTTGATTTCGAGAGTGAGCGAAACTAATGAAAACATTGTTGGGGTAAAACCTAAAGGGAAAGACCTAGCACCAAATCCAATTTGCCATCTGATCTAACTTCTGGAGGCAGTCAGAATGATCCTTAGAATTCTTCCCTACCTTATTCCTGTGCTGAGATACAGGCTGCTCCAACCTGCTGTAAAATGCTTGATTTCGAGAGTGAGCGAAACTAATGAAAACATTGCTGGGGTAAAACCTAAAGGGAAAGACCTAGCACCAAATTCCATTGGCCATCTGATCTAACTTCTGGAGGCAGTCAAAATGAGTATTTGAATTCTTCCCTACCTTATTACTGTGCTGAGATATAGGCTGCTCCAACCTGCTGTAAAATGCTTGATTTCGAGAGTGAGCGAAACTAATGAAAACATTGTTGGGGTAAAACCTAAAGGGAAAGACCTAGCACCAAATCCAATTTGCCATCTGATCTAACTTCTGGAGGCAGTCAAAATGATCCTTAGAATTCTTCCCTACCTTATTCCTGTGCTGAGATACAGGCTGCTCCAACCTGCTGTAAAATGCTTGATTTCGAGAGTGAGTGAAACTAATGAAAACATTGTTGGGGTAAAACCTAAAGGGAAAGACCTAGCACCAAATCCAATTTGCCATCTGATCTAACTTCTGGAGGCAGTCAAAATGATCCTTAGAATTCTTCCCTACCTTATTCCTCTGCTGAGATACAGGCTGCTCCAACCTGCTGTAAAATGCTTGATTTCGAGAGTGAGCGAAACTAATGAAAACATTGTTGGGGTAAAACCTAAAGGGAAAGGCCAAGCACCAAATTGCATTGGCCATCTGATCTAACTTCTGGAGGCAGTCAAAATGAGTATTTGAATTCTTCCCTACCTTATTCCTGTGCTGAGATACAGGCTGCTCCAACCTGCTGTTGCTCCAACCAAAGAGTGGCTGTCAATGGCTCCATGTCCCAGTGGAGGCCAGTGACAATTGGAGTCCCTCAGGGATCAGTCCTGGGACCTATCTTATTCAACATCTTTGTGGGGGACATGGACAGTGGCATTGAGTGCACCCTCAGCAAGTTTGCTGATGACACCAAGCTGTGTGGTGCAGCAGACACGCTGGAGGGAAGGGAGGCCATCCAGAGGGACCTTGACAGGCTGGAGAGGTGGGCACAGGCCAACCTCATGAAGTTCAATAAGAGCAAGTGCAGGGTCCTGCATCTGGGTCGAGGCAATCCCAGGCACAAATACAGGCTGGGCAGTGACTGGCTGGAGGATAGCCCTGAGGAGAGAGACTTGGGGGTGCTGGTGGACAAAAAGCTCAACATGAGCTCTCAGTGTGCACTTGCAGCCCGCAAAGCCAATCAGATCCTGGGCTGCATCAGGAGAAGTGTGGCTAGCAGGTCGAGGGAGGTGATCCTCCCCCTCTACTCAGCCCTGGTGAGACCCCACCTGGAGTACTGTGTCCAGTTCTGGAGCCCCTATTACAAGAGGGATGTGGAGGTGCTGGAACGTGTCCAGAGAAGGGCCACGAGGATGATCAGAGGGCTGGAGCACCTCTCCTATGAGGACAGACTGAAGGAGTTGGGGCTGTACAGTCTGCAGAAGAGAAGGCTCCGAGGTGACCTAATTGTCGCCTTCCAGTATCTGAAGGGGGCCTACAGGAAGGCAGGGGAAGGACTTCTCAGGATATCAGGTAGTGATAGGACTAGGGGGAATGGAATGAAGCTGGAGGTGGGGAGATTCAGGCTGGATGTGAGGAGGAGGTTCTTCACCATGAGAGTGGTGAAACCCTAGAATGGGTTGTCCAGGGAGGTGGTCGAGGCCCCGTCCCTGGGGGTGTTTAAGAGCAGGCTGGATGAGGCTCTGTCCAGCCTGATCTAGTGTGGGGTGTCCCTGCCCATGGCAGGGGGGTTGGAACTAGATGATCCTTGCGGTCCCTTCCAACCCTGAATGAAACTATGAAACTATGAAACTATGAAACTATGAAAATGCTTGATTTCGAGAGTGAGCGAAACTAATGAAAACATTGTTGGGGTAAAACCTAAAGGGAAAGACCTAGCACCAAATCCAATTTGCCATCTGATCTAACTTCTGGAGGCAGTCAGAATGATCCTTAGAATTCTTCCCTACCTTATTCCTGTGCTGAGATACAGGCTGCTCCAACCTGCTGTAAAATGCTTGATTTCGAGAGTGAGCGAAACTAATGAAAACATTGTTGGGGTAAAACCTAAAGGGAAAGACCTAGCACCAAATCCAATTTGCCATCTGATCTAACTTCTGGAGGCAGTCAAAATGATCCTTAGAATTCTTCCCTACCTTATTCCTGTGCTGAGATACAGGCTGCTCCAACCTGCTGTAAAATGCTTGATTTCGAGAGTGAGCGAAACTAATGAAAACATTGCTGGGGTAAAACCTAAAGGGAAAGACCTAGCACCAAATACCATTGGCCATCTGATCTAACTACTGGAGGCAGTCAAAATGAGTATTTCAATTCTTCCCTACCTTATTCCTGTGCTGAGATACAGGCTGCTCCAACCTGCTGTAAAATGCTTGATTTCGAGAGTGAGCGAAACTAATGAAAACATTGTTGGGGTAAAACCTAAAGGGAAAGACCTAGCACCAAATCCAATTTGCCATCTGATCTAACTTCTGGAGGCAGTCAAAATGATCCTTAGAATTCTTCCCTACCTTATTCCTGTGCTGAGATACAGGCTGCTCCAACCTGCTGTAAAATGCTTGATTTCGAGAGTGAGCGAAACTAATGAAAACATTGTTGGGGTAAAACCTAAAGGGAAAGGCCTAGCACCAAATCCAATTTGCCATCTGATCTAACTTCTGGAGGCAGTCAAAATGAGTATTTGAATTCTTCCCTACCTTATTCCTGTGCTGAGATACAGGCTGCTCCAACCTGCTGTAAAATGCTTGATTTCGAGAGTGAGCAAAACTAATGAAAACATTGTTGGGGTAAAACCTAAAGGGAAAGACCTGGCAACAAATCCAATTTGCCATCTGATCTAACTTGTGGAGGCAGTCAAAATGATCCTTAGAATTCTTCCCTACCTTATTCCTGTGCTGAGATACAGGCTGCTCCAACCTGCTGTAAAATGCTTGATTTCGAGAGTGAGCGAAACTAATGAAAACATTGTTGGGGTAAAACCTAAAGGGAAAGACCTAGCACCAAATCCAATTTGCCATCTGATCTAACTTCTGGAGGCAGTCAAAATGATCCTTAGAATTCTTCCCTACCTTATTCCTGTGCTGAGATACAGGCTGCTCCAACCTGCTGTAAAATGCTTGATTTCGAGAGTGAGCGAAACTAATGAAAACATTGTTGGGGTAAAACCTAAAGGGAAAGACCTAGCACCAAATCCAATTTGCCATCTGATCTAACTTCTGGAGGCAGTCAAAATGATCCTTAGAATTCTTCCCTACCTTATTCCTGTGCTGAGATACAGGCTGCTCCAACCTGCTGTAAAATGCTTGATTTCGAGAGTGAGCGAAACTAATGAAAACATTGTTGGGGTAAAACCTAAAGGGAAAGACCTAGCACCAAATCCAATTTGCCATCTGATCTAACTTCTGGAGGCAGTCAAAATGATCCTTAGAATTCTTCCCTACCTTATTCCTGTGCTGAGATACAGGCTGCTCCAACCTGCTGTAAAATGCTTGATTTCGAGAGTGAGCGAAACTAATGAAAACATTGTTGGGGTAAAACCTAAAGGGAAAGGCCTAGCACCAAATTGCATTGGCCATCTGATCTAACTTCTGGAGGCAGTCAAAATGAGTATTTGAATTCTTCCCTACCTTATTCCTGTGCTGAGATACAGGCTGCTCCAACCTGCTGTAAAATGCTTGATTTCGAGAGTGAGCGAAACTAATGAAAACATTGTTGGGGTAAAACCTAAAGGGAAAGACCTCGCATCAAATTGCATTGGCCATCTGATCTAACTTCTGGAGGCAGTCAGAATGATCCTTAGAATTCTTCCCTACCTTATTCCTGTGCTGAGATACAGGCTGCTCCAACCTGCTGTAAAATGCTTGATTTCGAGAGTGAGCGAAACTAATGAAAACATTGCTGGGGTAAAACCTAAAGGGAAAGACCTAGCACCAAATTCCATTGGCCATCTGATCTAACTTCTGGAGGCAGTCAAAATGAGTATTTGAATTCTTCCCTACCTTATTCCTGTGCTGAGATACAGGCTGCTCCAACCTGCTGTAAAATGCTTGATTTCGAGAGTGAGCGAAACTAATGAAAACATTGTTGGGGTAAAACCTAAAGGGAAAGACCTAGCACCAAATCCAATTTGCCATCTGATCTAACTTCTGGAGGCAGTCAGAATGATCCTTAGAATTCTTCCCTACCTTATTCCTGTGCTGAGATACAGGCTGCTCCAACCTGCTGTAAAATGCTTGATTTCGAGAGTGAGCGAAACTAATGAAAACATTGTTGGGGTAAAACCTAAAGGGAAAGGCCTAGCACCAAATTGCATTGGCCATCTGATCTAACTTCTGGAGGCAGTCAAAATGAGTATTTGAATTCTTCCCTACCTTATTCCTGTGCTGAGATACAGGCTGCTCCAACCTGCTGTAAAATGCTTGATTTCGAGAGTGAGCGAAACTAATGAAAACATTGTTGGGGTAAAACCTAAAGGGAAAGACCTCGCATCAAATTGCATTGGCCATCTGATCTAACTTCTGGAGGCAGTCAAAATGATCCTTAGAATTCTTCCCTACCTTATTCCTGTGCTGAGATACAGGCTGCTCCAACCTGCTGTAAAATGCTTGATTTCGAGAGTGAGCGAAACTAATGAAAACATTGTTGGGGTAAAACCTAAAGGGAAAGACCTAGCACCAAATTCCATTGGCCATCTGATCTAACATCTGGAGGCAGTCAAAATGAGTATTTGAATTCTTCCCTACCTTATTCCTGTGCTGAGATACAGGCTGCTCCAACCTGCTGTAAAATGCTTGATTTCGAGAGTGAGCGAAACTAATGAAAACATTGTTGGGGTAAAACCTAAAGGGAAAGACCTAGCACCAAATCCAATTTGCCATCTGATCTAACTTCTGGAGGCAGTCAAAATGATCCTTAGAATTCTTCCCTACCTTATTCCTGTGCTGAGATACAGGCTGCTCCAACCTGCTGTAAAATGCTTGATTTCGAGAGTGAGCGAAACTAATGAAAACATTGTTGGGGTAAAACCTAAAGGGAAAGGCCTAGCACCAAATCCAATTTGCCATCTGATCTAACTTCTGGAGGCAGTCAAAATGAGTATTTGAATTCTTCCCTACCTTATTCCTGTGCTGAGATACAGGCTGCTCCAACCTGCTGTAAAATGCTTGATTTCGAGAGTGAGCGAAACTAATGAAAACATTGTTGGGGTAAAACCTAAAGGGAAAGACCTAGCATCAAATTGCATTGGCCATCTGATCTAACTTCTGGAGGCAGTCAAAATGATCCTTAGAATTCTTCCCTACCTTATTCCTGTGCTGAGATACAGGCTGCTCCAACCTGCTGTAAAATGCTTGATTTCGAGAGTGAGCGAAACTAATGAAAACATTGTTGGGGTAAAACCTAAAGGGAAAGGCCTAGCACCAAATTGCATTGGCCATCTGATCTAACTTCTGGAGGCAGTCAAAATGAGTATTTGAATTCTTCCCTACCTTATTCCTGTGCTGAGATACAGGCTGCTCCAACCTGCTGTTGCTCCAACCAAAGAGTGGCTGTCAATGGCTCCATGTCCTAGTGGAGGCCAGTGACAATTGGAGTCCCTCAGGGATCAGTCCTGGGACCTATCTTATTCAACATCTTTGTGGGGGACATGGACAGTGGCATTGAGTGCACCCTCAGCAAGTTTGCTGATGACACCAAGCTGTGTGGTGCAGCAGACACGCTGGAGGGAAGGGAGGCCATCCAGAGGGACCTTGACAGGCTGGAGAGGTGGGCACAGGCCAACCTCATGAAGTTCAATAAGAGCAAGTGCAGGGTCCTGCATCTGGGTCGAGGCAATCCCAGGCACAAATACAGGCTGGGCAGTGACTGGCTAGAGGATAGCCCTGAGGAGAGAGACTTGGGGGTGCTGGTGGACAAAAAGCTCAACATGAGCTCTCAGTGTGCACTTGCAGCCCGCAAAGCCAATCAGATCCTGGGCTGCATCAGGAGAAGTGTGGCTAGCAGGTCGAGGGAGGTGATCCTCCCCCTCTACTCAGCCCTGGTGAGACCCCACCTGGAGTACTGTGTCCAGTTCTGGAGCCCCTATTACAAGAGGGATGTGGAGGTGCTGGAACGTGTCCAGAGAAGGGCCACGAGGATGATCAGAGGGCTGGAGCACCTCTCCTATGAGGACAGACTGAAGGAGTTGGGGCTGTTCAGTCTGCAGAAGAGAAGGCTCCGAGGTGACCTAATTGTCGCCTTCCAGTATCTGAAGGGGGCCTACAGGAAGGCAGGGGAAGGACTTCTCAGGATATCAGGTAGTGATAGGACTAGGGGGAATGGAATGAAGCTGGAGGTGGGGAGATTCAGGCTGGATGTGAGGAGGAGGTTCTTCACCATGAGAGTGGTGAAACCCTAGAATGGGTTGTCCAGGGAGGTGGTCGAGGCCCCGTCCCTGGGGGTGTTTAAGAGCAGGCTGGATGAGGCTCTGTCCAGCCTGATCTAGTGTGGGGTGTCCCTGCCCATGGCAGGGGGGTTGGAACTAGATGATCCTTGCGGTCCCTTCCAACCCTGAATGAAACTATGAAACTATGAAACTATGAAACTATAAAAATGCTTGATTTCGAGAGTGAGCGAAACTAATGAAAACATTGTTGGGGTAAAACCTAAAGGGAAAGACCTAGCACCAAATCCAATTTGCCATCTGATCTAACTTCTGGAGGCAGTCAGAATGATCCTTAGAATTCTTCCCTACCTTATTCCTGTGCTGAGATACAGGCTGCTCCAACCTGCTGTAAAATGCTTGATTTCGAGAGTGAGCGAAACTAATGAAAACATTGTTGGGGTAAAACCTAAAGGGAAAGACCTAGCACCAAATCCAATTTGCCATCTGATCTAACTTCTGGAGGCAGTCAAAATGATCCTTAGAATTCTTCCCTACCTTATTCCTGTGCTGAGATACAGGCTGCTCCAACCTGCTGTAAAATGCTTGATTTCGAGAGTGAGCGAAACTAATGAAAACATTGCTGGGGTAAAACCTAAAGGGAAAGACCTAGCACCAAATACCATTGGCCATCTGATCTAACTACTGGAGGCAGTCAAAATGAGTATTTCAATTCTTCCCTACCTTATTCCTGTGCTGAGATACAGGCTGCTCCAACCTGCTGTAAAATGCTTGATTTCGAGAGTGAGCGAAACTAATGAAAACATTGTTGGGGTAAAACCTAAAGGGAAAGACCTAGCACCAAATCCAATTTGCCATCTGATCTAACTTCTGGAGGCAGTCAAAATGATCCTTAGAATTCTTCCCTACCTTATTCCTGTGCTGAGATACAGGCTGCTCCAACCTGCTGTAAAATGCTTGATTTCGAGAGTGAGCGAAACTAATGAAAACATTGTTGGGGTAAAACCTAAAGGGAAAGGCCTAGCACCAAATCCAATTTGCCATCTGATCTAACTTCTGGAGGCAGTCAAAATGAGTATTTGAATTCTTCCCTACCTTATTCCTGTGCTGAGATACAGGCTGCTCCAACCTGCTGTAAAATGCTTGATTTCGAGAGTGAGCAAAACTAATGAAAACATTGTTGGGGTAAAACCTAAAGGGAAAGACCTGGCAACAAATCCAATTTGCCATCTGATCTAACTTCTGGAGGCAGTCAAAATGATCCTTAGAATTCTTCCCTACCTTATTCCTGTGCTGAGATACAGGCTGCTCCAACCTGCTGTAAAATGCTTGATTTCGAGAGTGAGCGAAACTAATGAAAACATTGTTGGGGTAAAACCTAAAGGGAAAGACCTAGCACCAAATCCAATTTGCCATCTGATCTAACTTCTGGAGGCAGTCAAAATGATCCTTAGAATTCTTCCCTACCTTATTCCTGTGCTGAGATACAGGCTGCTCCAACCTGCTGTAAAATGCTTGATTTCGAGAGTGAGCGAAACTAATGAAAACATTGTTGGGGTAAAACCTAAAGGGAAAGACCTAGCACCAAATCCAATTTGCCATCTGATCTAACTTCTGGAGGCAGTCAAAATGATCCTTAGAATTCTTCCCTACCTTATTCCTGTGCTGAGATACAGGCTGCTCCAACCTGCTGTAAAATGCTTGATTTCGAGAGTGAGCGAAACTAATGAAAACATTGTTGGGTTAAAACCTAAAGGGAAAGACCTAGCACCAAATCCAATTTGCCATCTGATCTAACTTCTGGAGGCAGTCAAAATGATCCTTAGAATTCTTCCCTACCTTATTCCTGTGCTGAGATACAGGCTGCTCCAACCTGCTGTAAAATGCTTGATTTCGAGAGTGAGCGAAACTAATGAAAACATTGTTGGGGTAAAACCTAAAGGGAAAGACCTAGCATCAAATTGCATTGGCCATCTGATCTAACTTCTGGAGGCAGTCAAAATGATCCTTAGAATTCTTCCCTACCTTATTCCTGTGCTGAGATACAGGCTGCTCCAACCTGCTGTAAAATGCTTGATTTCGAGAGTGAGCGAAACTAATGAAAACATTGTTGGGGTAAAACCTAAAGGGAAAGGCCTAGCACCAAATTGCATTGGCCATCTGATCTAACTTCTGGAGGCAGTCAAAATGAGTATTTGAATTCTTCCCTACCTTATTCCTGTGCTGAGATACAGGCTGCTCCAACCTGCTGTTGCTCCAACCAAAGAGTGGCTGTCAATGGCTCCATGTCCCAGTGGAGGCCAGTGACAATTGGAGTCCCTCAGGGATCAGTCCTGGGACCTATCTTATTCAACATCTTTGTGGGGGACATGGACAGTGGCATTGAGTGCACCCTCAGCAAGTTTGCTGATGACACCAAGCTGTGTGGTGCAGCAGACACGCTGGAGGGAAGGGAGGCCATCCAGAGGGACCTTGACAGGCTGGAGAGGTGGGCACAGGCCAACCTCATGAAGTTCAATAAGAGCAAGTGCAGGGTCCTGCATCTGGGTCGAGGCAATCCCAGGCACAAATACAGGCTGGGCAGTGACTGGCTGGAGGATAGCCCTGAGGAGAGAGACTTGGGGGTGCTGGTGGACAAAAAGCTCAACATGAGCTCTCAGTGTGCACTTGCAGCCCGCAAAGCCAATCAGATCCTGGGCTGCATCAGGAGAAGTGTGGCTAGCAGGTCGAGGGAGGTGATCCTCCCCCTCTACTCAGCCCTGGTGAGACCCCACCTGGAGTACTGTGTCCAGTTCTGGAGCCCCTATTACAAGAGGGATGTGGAGGTGCTGGAACGTGTCCAGAGAAGGGCCACGAGGATGATCAGAGGGCTGGAGCACCTCTCCTATGAGGACAGACTGAAGGAGTTGGGGCTGTTCAGTCTGCAGAAGAGAAGGCTCCGAGGTGACCTAATTGTCGCCTTCCAGTATCTGAAGGGGGCCTACAGGAAGGCAGGGGAAGGACTTCTCAGGATATCAGGTAGTGATAGGACTAGGGGGAATGGAATGAAGCTGGAGGTGGGGAGATTCAGGCTGGATGTGAGGAGGAGGTTCTTCACCATGAGAGTGGTGAAACCCTAGAATGGGTTGTCCAGGGAGGTGGTCGAGGCCCCGTCCCTGGGGGTGTTTAAGAGCAGGCTGGATGAGGCTCTGTCCAGCCTGATCTAGTGTGGGGTGTCCCTGCCCATGGCAGGGGGGTTGGAACTAGATGATCCTTGCGGTCCCTTCCAACCCTGAATGAAACTATGAAACTATGAAACTATGAAACTATGAAAATGCTTGATTTCGAGAGTGAGCGAAACTAATGAAAACATTGTTGGGGTAAAACCTAAAGGGAAAGACCTAGCACCAAATCCAATTTGCCATCTGATCTAACTTCTGGAGGCAGTCAGAATGAGTATTTGAATTCTTCCCTACCTTATTCCTGTGCTGAGATACAGGCTGCTCCAACCTGCTGTAAAATGCTTGATTTCGAGAGTGAGCGAAACTAATGAAAACATTGTTGGGGTAAAACCTAAAGGGAAAGACCTAGCACCAAATCCAATTTGCCATCTGATCTAACTTCTGGAGGCAGTCAAAATGATCCTTAGAATTCTTCCCTACCTTATTCCTGTGCTGAGATACAGGCTGCTCCAACCTGCTGTAAAATGCTTGATTTCGAGAGTGAGCGAAACTAATGAAAACATTGCTGGGGTAAAACCTAAAGGGAAAGACCTAGCACCAAATACCATTGGCCATCTGATCTAACTACTGGAGGCAGTCAAAATGAGTATTTCAATTCTTCCCTACCTTATTCCTGTGCTGAGATACAGGCTGCTCCAACCTGCTGTAAAATGCTTGATTTCGAGAGTGAGCGAAACTAATGAAAACATTGTTGGGGTAAAACCTAAAGGGAAAGACCTAGCACCAAATCCAATTTGCCATCTGATCTAACTTCTGGAGGCAGTCAAAATGATCCTTAGAATTCTTCCCTACCTTATTCCTGTGCTGAGATACAGGCTGCTCCAACCTGCTGTAAAATGCTTGATTTCGAGAGTGAGCGAAACTAATGAAAACATTGTTGGGGTAAAACCTAAAGGGAAAGGCCTAGCACCAAATCCAATTTGCCATCTGATCTAACTTCTGGAGGCAGTCAAAATGAGTATTTGAATTCTTCCCTACCTTATTCCTGTGCTGAGATACAGGCTGCTCCAACCTGCTGTAAAATGCTTGATTTCGAGAGTGAGCAAAACTAATGAAAACATTGTTGGGGTAAAACCTAAAGGGAAAGACCTGGCAACAAATCCAATTTGCCATCTGATCTAACTTCTGGAGGCAGTCAAAATGATCCTTAGAATTCTTCCCTACCTTATTCCTGTGCTGAGATACAGGCTGCTCCAACCTGCTGTAAAATGCTTGATTTCGAGAGTGAGCGAAACTAATGAAAACATTGTTGGGGTAAAACCTAAAGGGAAAGACCTAGCACCAAATCCAATTTGCCATCTGATCTAACTTCTGGAGGCAGTCAAAATGATCCTTAGAATTCTTCCCTACCTTATTCCTGTGCTGAGATACAGGCTGCTCCAACCTGCTGTAAAATGCTTGATTTCGAGAGTGAGCGAAACTAATGAAAACATTGTTGGGGTAAAACCTAAAGGGAAAGACCTAGCACCAAATCCAATTTGCCATCTGATCTAACTTCTGGAGGCAGTCAAAATGATCCTTAGAATTCTTCCCTACCTTATTCCTGTGCTGAGATACAGGCTGCTCCAACCTGCTGTAAAATGCTTGATTTCGAGAGTGAGCGAAACTAATGAAAACATTGTTGGGTTAAAACCTAAAGGGAAAGACCTAGCACCAAATCCAATTTGCCATCTGATCTAACTTCTGGAGGCAGTCAAAATGATCCTTAGAATTCTTCCCTACCTTATTCCTGTGCTGAGATACAGGCTGCTCCAACCTGCTGTAAAATGCTTGATTTCGAGAGTGAGCGAAACTAATGAAAACATTGTTGGGGTAAAACCTAAAGGGAAAGGCCTAGCACCAAATTGCATTGGCCATCTGATCTAACTTCTGGAGGCAGTCAAAATGAGTATTTGAATTCTTCCCTACCTTATTCCTGTGCTGAGATACAGGCTGCTCCAACCTGCTGTAAAATGCTTGATTTCGAGAGTGAGCGAAACTAATGAAAACATTGTTGGGGTAAAACCTAAAGGGAAAGACCTCGCATCAAATTGCATTGGCCATCTGATCTAACTTCTGGAGGCAGTCAAAATGATCCTTAGAATTCTTCCCTACCTTATTCCTGTGCTGAGATACAGGCTGCTCCAACCTGCTGTAAAATGCTTGATTTCGAGAGTGAGCGAAACTAATGAAAACATTGCTGGGGTAAAACCTAAAGGGAAAGACCTAGCACCAAATTCCATTGGCCATCTGATCTAACTTCTGGAGGCAGTCAAAATGAGTATTTGAATTCTTCCCTACCTTATTCCTGTGCTGAGATACAGGCTGCTCCAACCTGCTGTAAAATGCTTGATTTCGAGAGTGAGCGAAACTAATGAAAACATTGTTGGGGTAAAACCTAAAGGGAAAGACCTAGCACCAAATCCAATTTGCCATCTGATCTAACTTCTGGAGGCAGTCAGAATGATCCTTAGAATTCTTCCCTACCTTATTCCTGTGCTGAGATACAGGCTGCTCCAACCTGCTGTAAAATGCTTGATTTCGAGAGTGAGCGAAACTAATGAAAACATTGTTGGGGTAAAACCTAAAGGGAAAGGCCTAGCACCAAATTGCATTGGCCATCTGATCTAACTTCTGGAGGCAGTCAAAATGAGTATTTGAATTCTTCCCTACCTTATTCCTGTGCTGAGATACAGGCTGCTCCAACCTGCTGTAAAATGCTTGATTTCGAGAGTGAGCGAAACTAATGAAAACATTGTTGGGGTAAAACCTAAAGGGAAAGACCTCGCATCAAATTGCATTGGCCATCTGATCTAACTTCTGGAGGCAGTCAAAATGATCCTTAGAATTCTTCCCTACCTTATTCCTGTGCTGAGATACAGGCTGCTCCAACCTGCTGTAAAATGCTTGATTTCGAGAGTGAGCGAAACTAATGAAAACATTGTTGGGGTAAAACCTAAAGGGAAAGACCTAGCACCAAATTCCATTGGCCATCTGATCTAACATCTGGAGGCAGTCAAAATGAGTATTTGAATTCTTCCCTACCTTATTCCTGTGCTGAGATACAGGCTGCTCCAACCTGCTGTAAAATGCTTGATTTCGAGAGTGAGCGAAACTAATGAAAACATTGTTGGGGTAAAACCTAAAGGGAAAGACCTAGCACCAAATCCAATTTGCCATCTGATCTAACTTCTGGAGGCAGTCAAAATGATCCTTAGAATTCTTCCCTACCTTATTCCTGTGCTGAGATACAGGCTGCTCCAACCTGCTGTAGAATGCTTGATTTCGAGAGTGAGCGAAACTAATGAAAACATTGTTGGGGTAAAACCTAAAGGGAAAGACCTAGCACCAAATCCAATTTGCCATCTGATCTAACTTCTGGAGGCAGTCAAAATGAGTATTTGAATTCTTCCCTACCTTATTCCTGTGCTGAGATACAGGCTGCTCCAACCTGCTGTAAAATGCTTGATTTCGAGAGTGAGCGAAACTAATGAAAACATTGTTGGGGTAAAACCTAAAGGGAAAGACCTAGCACCAAATTCCATTGGCCATCTGATGTAACTTGTGGAGGCAGTCAAAATGAGTATTTGAATTCTTCCCTACCTTATTCCTGTGCTGAGATACAGGCTGCTCCAACCTGCTGTAAAATGCTTGATTTCGAGAGTGAGCGAAACTAATGAAAACATTGTTGGGGTAAAACCTAAAGGGAAAGGCCTAGCACCAAATCCAATTTGCCATCTGATCTAACTTCTGGAGGCAGTCAAAATGAGTATTTGAATTCTTCCCTACCTTATTCCTGTGCTGAGATACAGGCTGCTCCAACCTGCTGTAAAATGCTTGATTTCGAGAGTGAGCGAAACTAATGAAAACATTGTTGGGGTAAAACCTAAAGGGAAAGACCTAGCATCAAATTGCATTGGCCATCTGATCTAACTTCTGGAGGCAGTCAAAATGATCCTTAGAATTCTTCCCTACCTTATTCCTGTGCTGAGATACAGGCTGCTCCAACCTGCTGTAAAATGCTTGATTTCGAGAGTGAGCGAAACTAATGAAAACATTGTTGGGGTAAAACCTAAGGGAAAGGCCTAGCACCAAATTGCATTGGCCATCTGATCTAACTTCTGGAGGCAGTCAAAATGAGTATTTGAATTCTTCCCTACCTTATTCCTGTGCTGAGATACAGGCTGCTCCAACCTGCTGTAAAATGCTTGATTTCGAGAGTGAGCGAAACTAATGAAAACATTGTTGGGGTAAAACCTAAAGGGAAAGGCCTAGCACCAAATTGCATTGGGCATCTGATCTAACTTCTGGAGGCAGTCAAAATGAGTATTTGAATTCTTCCCTACCTTATTCCTGTGCTGAGATACAGGCTGCTCCAACCTGCTGTAAAATGCTTGATTTCGAGAGTGAGCGAAACTAATGAAAACATTGTTGGGGTAAAACCTAAAGGGAAAGACCTAGCACCAAATTCCATTGGCCATCTGATCTAACTTCTGGAGGCAGTCAAAATGAGTATTTGAATTCTTCCCTACCTTATTCCTGTGCTGAGATACAGGCTGCTCCAACCTGCTGTAAAATGCTTGATTTCGAGAGTGAGAGAAACTAATGAAAACATTGTTGGGGTAAAACCTAAAGGGAAAGACCTAGCACCAAATCCAATTTGCCCTCTGATCTAACTTCTGGAGGCAGTCAAAATGATCCTTAGAATTCTTCCCTACCTTATTCCTGTGCTGAGATACAGGCTGCTCCAACCTGCTGTAAAATGCTTGATTTCGAGAGTGAGCGAAACTAATGAAAACATTGTTGGGGTAAAACCTAAAGGGAAAGACCTAGCACCAAATCCAATTTGCCATCTGATCTAACGTCTGGAGGCAGTCAAAATGAGTATTTGAATTCTTCCCTACCTTATTCCTGTGCTGAGATACAGGCTGCTCCAACCTGCTGTAAAATGCTTGATTTCGAGAGTGAGCGAAACTAATGAAAACATTGTTGGGGTAAAACCTAAAGGGAAAGACCTAGCACCAAATCCAATTTGCCATCTGATCTAACTTCTGGAGGCAGTCAAAATGATCCTTAGAATTCTTCCCTACCTTATTCCTGTGCTGAGATACAGGCTGCTCCAACCTGCTGTAAAATGCTTGATTTCGAGAGTGAGCGAAACTAATGAAAACATTGTTGGGGTAAAACCTAAAGGGAAAGACCTAGCACCAAATCCAATTTGCCATCTGATCTAACTTCTGGAGGCAGTCAAAATGATCCTTAGAATTCTTCCCTACCTTATTCCTGTGCTGAGATACAGGCTGCTCCAACCTGCTGTAAAATGCTTGATTTCGAGAGTGAGCGAAACTAATGAAAACATTGTTGGGGTAAAACCTAAAGGGAAAGACCTAGCACCAAATCCAATTTGCCATCTGATCTAACTTCTGGAGGCAGTCAAAATGATCCTTAGAATTCTTCCCTACCTTATTCCTGTGCTGAGATACAGGCTGCTCCAACCTGCTGTAAAATGCTTGATTTCGAGAGTGAGCGAAACTAATGAAAGAATTGTTGGGGTAAAACCTAAAGGGAAAGGCCTAGCACCAAATTGCATTGGCCATCTGATCTAACTTCTGGAGGCAGTCAAAATGAGTATTTGAATTCTTCCCTACCTTATTCCTGTGCTGAGATACAGGCTGCTCCAACCTGCTGTAAAATGCTTGATTTCGAGAGTGAGGCAAAACTAATGAAAACATTGTTGGGGTAAAACCTAAAGGGAAAGGCCTAGCACCAAATTGCATTGGCCATCTGATCTAACTTCTGGAGGCAGTCAAAATGAGTATTTGAATTCTTCCTACCTTATTCCTGTGCTGAGATACAGGCTGCTCCAACCTGCTGTAAAATGCTTGATTTCGAGAGTGAGCGAAACTAATGAAAACATTGCTGGGGTAAAACCTAAAGGGAAAGACCTAGCACCAAATTCCATTGGCCATCTGATCTAACTTCTGGAGGCAGTCAAAATGAGTATTTGAATTCTTCCCTACCTTATTACTGTGCTGAGATACAGGCTGCTCCAACCTGCTGTAAAATGCTTGATTTCGAGAGTGAGCGAAACTAATGAAAACATTGTTGGGGTAAAACCTAAAGGGAAAGACCTAGCACCAAATCCAATTTGCCATCTGATCTAACTTCTGGAGGCAGTCAAAATGAGTATTTGAATTCTTCCCTACCTTATTCCTGTGCTGAGATACAGGCTGCTCCAACCTGCTGTAAAATGCTTGATTTCGAGAGTGAGCGAAACTAATGAAAACATTGTTGGGGTAAAACCTAAAGGGAAAGACCTAGCACCAAATCCAATTTGCCATCTGATCTAACTTCTGGAGGCAGTCAAAATGAGCCTTAGAATTCTTCCCTACCTTATTCCTGTGCTGAGATACAGGCTGCTCCAACCTGCTGTAAAATGCTTGATTTCGAGAGTGAGCGAAACTAATGAAAACATTGTTGGGGTAAAACCTAAAGGGAAAGACCTAGCACCAAATCCAATTTGCCATCTGATCTAACTTCTGGAGGCAGTCAAAATGATCCTTAAAATTCTTCCATACCTTATTCCTGTGCTGAGATACAGGCTGCTCCAACCTGCTGTAAAATGCTTGATTTCGAGAGTGAGCGAAACTAATGAAAACATTGTTGGGGTAAAACCTAAAGGGAAAGACCTAGCACCAAATCCAATTTGCCATCTGATCTAACTTCTGGAGGCAGTCAAAATGATCCTTAGAATTCTTCCCTACCTTATTCCTGTGCTGAGATACAGGCTGCTCCAACCTGCTGTAAAATGCTTGATTTCGAGAGTGAGCGAAACTAATGAAAACATTGTTGGGGTAAAACCTAAAGGGAAAGGCCTAGCACCAAATTGCATTGGCCATCTGATCTAACTTCTGGAGGCAGTCAAAATGAGTATTTGAATTCTTCCCTACCTTATTCCTGTGCTGAGATACAGGCTGCTCCAACCTGCTGTAAAATGCTTGATTTCGAGAGTGAGCGAAACTAATGAAAACATTGTTGGGGTAAAACCTAAAGGGAAAGGCCTAGCACCAAATTGCATTGGCCATCTGATCTAACTTCTGGAGGCAGTCAAAATGAGTATTTGAATTCTTCCCTACCTTATTCCTGTGCTGAGATACAGGCTGCTCCAACCTGCTGTAAAATGCTTGATTTCGAGAGTGAGCAAAACTAATGAAAACATTGTTGGGGTAAAACCTAAAGGGTAAGGCCTAGCACCAAATTGCATTGGCCATCTCATCTAACTTCTGGAGGCAGTCAAAATGAGTATTTGAATTCTTCCCTACCTTATTCCTGTGCTGAGATACAGGCTGCTCCAACCTGCTGTAAAATGCTTGATTTCGAGAGTGAGCGAAACTAATGAAAACATTGTTGGGGTAAAACCTAAAGGGAAAGACCTAGCACCAAATCCAATTTGCCATCTGATCTAACTTCTGGAGGCAGTCAAAATGAGTATTTGAATTCTTCCCTACCTTATTCCTGTGCTGAGATACAGGCTGCTCCAACCTGCTGTAAAATGCTTGATTTCGAGAGTGAGCGAAACTAATGAAAACATTGTTGGGGTAAAACCTAAAGGGAAAGACCTAGCACCAAATCCAATTTGCCATCTGATCTAACTTCTGGAGGCAGTCAAAATGATCCTTAGAATTCTTCCCTACCTTATTCCTGTGCTGAGATACAGGCTGCTCCAACCTGCTGTAAAATGCTTGATTTCGAGAGTGAGCGAAACTAATGAAAACATTGTTGGGGTAAAACCTAAAGGGAAAGGCCTAGCACCAAATTGCATTGGCCATCTGATCTAACTTCTGGAGGCAGTCAAAATGAGTATTTGAATTCTTCCCTACCTTATTCCTGTGCTGAGATACAGGCTGCTCCAACCTGCTGTAAAATGCTTGATTTCGAGAGTGAGCGAAACTAATGAAAACATTGTTGGGGTAAAACCTAAAGGGAAAGGCCTAGCACCAAATTGCATTGGCCATCTGATCTAACTTCTGGAGGCAGTCAAAATGAGTATTTGAATTCTTCCCTACCTTATTCCTGTGCTGAGATACAGGCTGCTCCAACCTGCTGTAAAATGCTTGATTTCGAGAGTGAGCAAAACTAATGAAAACATTGTTGGGGTAAAACCTAAAGGGTAAGGCCTAGCACCAAATTGCATTGGCCATCTGATCTAACTTCTGGAGGCAGTCAAAATGAGTATTTGAATTCTTCCCTACCTTATTCCTGTGCTGAGATACAGGCTGCTCCAAACTGCTGTAAAATGCTTGATTTCGAGAGTGAGCGAAACTAATGAAAACATTGTTGGGGTAAAACCTAAAGGGAAAGACCTAGCACCAAATCCAATTTGCCATCTGATCTAACTTCTGGAGGCAGTCAAAATGAGTATTTGAATTCTTCCCTACCTTATTCCTGTGCTGAGATACAGGCTGCTCCAACCTGCTGTAAAATGCTTGATTTCGAGAGTGAGCGAAACTAATGAAAACATTGTTGGGGTAAAACCTAAAGGGAAAGACCTAGCACCAAATCCAATTTGCCATCTGATCTAACTTCTGGAGGCAGTCAAAATGAGCCTTAGAATTCTTCCCTACCTTATTCCTGTGCTGAGATACAGGCTGCTCCAACCTGCTGTAAAATGCTTGATTTCGAGAGTGAGCGAAACTAATGAAAACATTGTTGGGGTAAAACCTAAAGGGAAAGACCTAGCACCAAATCCAATTTGCCATCTGATCTAACTTCTGGAGGCAGTCAAAATGATCCTTAGAATTCTTCCCTACCTTATTCCTGTGCTGAGATACAGGCTGCTCCAACCTGCTGTAAAATGCTTGATTTCGAGAGTGAGCGAAACTAATGAAAACATTGTTGGGGTAAAACCTAAAGGGAAAGGCCTAGCACCAAGTTGCATTGGCCATCTGATCTAACTTCTGGAGGCAGTCAAAATGAGTATTTGAATTCTTCCCTACCTTATTCCTGTGCTGAGATACAGGCTGCTCCAACCTGCTGTAAAATGCTTGATTTTGAGAGTGAGCGAAACTAATGAAAATATTGCTGGGGTAAAACCTAAAGGGAAAGACCTAGCACCAAATTCCATTGGCCATCTGATCTAACTTCTGGAGGCAGTCAAAATGAGTATTTCAATTCTTCCCTACCTTATTACTGTGCTGAGATACAGGCTGCTCCAACCTGCTGTAAAATGCTTGATTTCGAGAGTGAGCGAAACTAATGAAAACATTGTTGGGGTAAAACCTAAAGGGAAAGACATAGCACCAAATCCAATTTGCCATCTGATCTAACTTCTGGAGGCAGTCAAAATGAGTATTTGAATTCTTCCCTACCTTATTCCTGTGCTGAGATACAGGCTGCTCCAACCTGCTGTAAAATGCTTGATTTCGAGAGTGAGCGAAACTAATGAAAACATTGTTGGGGTAAAACCTAAAGGGAAAGACCTAGCACCAAATCCAATTTGCCATCTGATCTAACTTCTGGAGGCAGTCAAAATGATCCTTAGAATTCTTCCCTACCTTATTCCTGTGCTGAGATACAGGCTGCTCCAACCTGCTGTAAAATGCTTGATTTCGAGAGTGAGCGAAACTAATGAAAACATTGTTGGGGTAAAACCTAAAGGGAAAGACCTAGCACCAAATCCAATTTGCCATCTGATCTAACTTCTGGAGGCAGTCAAAATGATCCTTAGAATTCTTCCCTACCTTATTCCTGTGCTGAGATACAGGCTGCTCCAACCTGCTGTAAAATGCTTGATTTCGAGAGTGAGCAAAACTAATGAAAACATTGTTGGGGTAAAACCTAAAGGGAAAGACCTAGCACCAAATCCAATTTGCCATCTGATCTAACTTCTGGAGGCAGTCAAAATGAGTATTTGAATTCTTCCCTACCTTATTCCTGTGCTGAGATACAGGCTGCTCCAACCTGCTGTAAAATGCTTGATTTCGAGAGTGAGCGAAACTAATGAAAACATTGTTGGGGTAAAACCTAAAGGGAAAGACCTAGCACCAAATCCAATTTGCCATCTGATCTAACTTCTGGAGGCAGTCAAAATGATCCTTAGAATTCTTCCCTACCTTATTCCTGTGCTGAGATACAGGCTGCTCCAACCTGCTGTAAAATGCTTGATTTCGAGAGTGAGCGAAACTAATGAAAACATTGTTGGGGTAAAACCTAAAGGGAAAGACCTAGCACCAAATCCAATTTGCCATCTGATCTAACTTCTGGAGGCAGTCAAAATGATCCTTAGAATTCTTCCCTACCTTATTCCTGTGCTGAGATACAGGCTGCTCCAACCTGCTGTAAAATGCTTGATTTCGAGAGTGAGCGAAACTAATGAAAACATTGTTGGGGTAAAACCTAAAGGGAAAGACCTAGCACCAAATCCAATTTGCCATCTGATCTAACTTCTGGAGGCAGTCAAAATGATCCTTAGAATTCTTCCCTACCTTATTCCTGTGCTGAGATACAGGCTGCTCCAACCTGCTGTAAAATGCTTGATTTCGAGAGTGAGCAAAACTAATGAAAACATTGTTGGGGTAAAACCTAAAGGGAAAGACCTAGCACCAAATCCAATTTGCCATCTGATCTAACTTCTGGAGGCAGTCAAAATGATCCTTAGAATTCTTCCCTACCTTATTCCTGTGCTGAGATACAGGCTGCTCCAACCTGCTGTAAAATGCTTGATTTCGAGAGTGAGCGAAACTAATGAAAACATTGTTGGGGTAAAACCTAAAGGGAAAGACCTAGCACCAAATCTAATTTGCCATCTGATCTAACTTCTGGAGGCAGTCAAAATGATCCTTAGAATTCTTCCCTACCTTATTCCTGTGCTGAGATACAGGCTGCTCCAACCTGCTGTAAAATGCTTGATTTCGAGAGTGAGCGAAACTAATGAAAACATTGTTGGGGTAAAACCTAAAGGGAAAGACCTAGCACCAAATTGCATTGGCCATCTGATTTAACTTCTGGAGGCAGTCAAAATGAGTATTTGAATTCTTCCCTACCTTATTCCTGTGCTGAGATACAGGCTGCTCCAACCTGCTGTAAAATGCTTGATTTCGAGAGTGAGCGAAACTAATGAAAACATTGTTGGGGTAAAACCTAAAGGGAAAGACCTAGCACCAAATCCAATTTGCCATCTGATCTAACTTCTGGAGGCAGTCAAAATGATCCTCAGAATTCTTCCCTACCTTATTCCTGTGCTGAGATACAGGCTGCTCCAACCTGCTGTAAAATGCTTGATTTCGAGAGTGAGCGAAACTAATGAAAACATTGTTGGGGTAAAACCTAAAGGGAAAGACCTAGCACCAAATTGCATTGGCCATCTGATCTAACTTCTGGAGGCAGTCAAAATGAGCCTTAGAATTCTTCCCTACCTTATTCCTGTGCTGAGATACAGGCTGCTCCAACCTGCTGTAAAATGCTTGATTTCGAGAGTGAGCGAAACTAATGAAAACATTGTTGGGGTAAAACCTAAAGGGAAAGGCCTAGCACCAAATTGCATTGGCCATCTGATCTAACTTCTGGAGGCAGTCAAAATGAGTATTTGAATTCTTCCCTACCTTATTCCTGTGCTGAGATACAGGCTGCTCCAACCTGCTGTAAAATGCTTGATTTCGAGAGTGAGCGAAACTAATGAAAACATTGTTGGGGTAAAACCTAAAGGGAAAAACCTAGCACCAAATCCAATTTGCCATCTGATCTAACTTCTGGAGGCAGTCAAAATGATCCTTAGAATTCTTCCCTACCTTATTCCTGTGCTGAGATACAGGCTGCTCCAACCTGCTGTAAAATGCTTGATTTCGAGAGTGAGCGAAACTAATGAAAACATTGTTGGGGTAAAACCTAAAGGGAAAGACCTAGCACCAAATTGCATTGTCCATCTGATTTAACTTCTGGAGGCAGTCAAAATGAGTATTTGAATTCTTCCCTACCTTATTCCTGTGCTGAGATACAGGCTGCTCCAACCTGCTGTAAAATGCTTGATTTCGAGAGTGAGCGAAACTAATGAAAACATTGTTGGGGTAAAACCTAAAGGGAAAGGCCTAGCACCAAATTGCATTGGCCATCTGATCTAACTTCTGGAGGCAGTCAAAATGAGTATTTGAATTCTTCCCTACCTTATTCCTGTGCTGAGATACAGGCTGCTCCAACCTGCTGTAAAATGCTTGATTTCGAGAGTGAGCGAAACTAATGAAAACATTGTTGGAGTAAAACCAAAAGGGAAAGGCCTAGCACCAAATTCCATTGGCCATCTGATCTAACTTCTGGAGGCAGTCAAAATGAGTATTTGAATTCTTCCCTACCTTATTCCTGTGCTGAGATACAGGCTGCTCCAACCTGCTGTAAAATGCTTGATTTCGAGAGTGAGCGAAACTAATGAAAACATTGTTGGGGTAAAACCTAAAGGGAAAGACCTAGCACCAAATTCCATTGGCCATCTGATCTAACTTCTGGAGGCAGTCAAAATGAGTATTTGAATTCTTCCCTACCTTATTCCTGTGCTGAGATACAGGCTGCTCCAACCTGCTGTAAAATGCTTGATTTCGAGAGTGAGCGAAACTAATGAAAACATTGTTGGGGTAAAACCTAAAGGGAAAGGCCTAGCACCAAATTGCATTGGGCATCTGATCTAACTTCTGGAGGCAGTCAAAATGAGTATTTGAATTCTTCCCTACCTTATTCCTGTGCTGAGATACAGGCTGCTCCAACCTGCTGTAAAATGCTTGATTTCGAGAGTGAGCGAAACTAATGAAAACATTGTTGGGGTAAAACCTAAAGGGAAAGACCTAGCACCAAATCCAATTTGCCATCTGATCTAACTTCTGGAGGCAGTCAAAATGATCCTTAGAATTCTTCCCTACCTTATTCCTGTGCTGAGATACAGGCTGCTCCAACCTGCTGTAAAATGCTTGATTTCGAGAGTGAGCGAAACTAATGAAAACATTGTTGGGGTAAAACCTAAAGGGAAAGACCTAGCACCAAATCCAATTTGCCATCTGATCTAACTTCTGGAGGCAGTCAAAATGATCCTTAGAATTCTTCCCTACCTTATTCCTGTGCTGAGATACAGGCTGCTCCAACCTGCTGTAAAATGCTTGATTTCGAGAGTGAGCGAAACTAATGAAAACATTGTTGGGGTAAAACCTAAAGGGAAAGGCCTAGCACCAAATCCAATTTGCCATCTGATCTAACTTCTGGAGGCAGTCAAAATGATCCTTAGAATTCTTCCCTACCTTATTCCTGTGCTGAGATACAGGCTGCTCCAACCTGCTGTAAAATGCTTGATTTCGAGAGTGAGCGAAACTAATGAAAACATTGTTGGGGTAAAACCTAAAGGGAAAGACCTAGCACCAAATCCAATTTGCCATCTGATCTAACTTCTGGAGGCAGTCAAAATGATCCTTAGAATTCTTCCCTACCTTATTCCTGTGCTGAGATACAGGCTGCTCCAACCTGCTGTAAAATGCTTGATTTCGAGAGTGAGCGAAACTAATGAAAACATTGTTGGGGTAAAACCTAAAGGGAAAGACCTAGCACCAAATCCAATTTGCCATCTGATCTAACTTCTGGAGGCAGTCAAAATGATCCTTAGAATTCTTCCCTACCTTATTCCTGTGCTGAGATACAGGCTGCTCCAACCTGCTGTAAAATGCTTGATTTCGAGAGTGAGCGAAACTAATGAAAACATTGTTGGGGTAAAACCTAAAGGGAAAGACCTAGCACCAAATCCAATTTGCCATCTGATCTAACTTCTGGAGGCAGTCAGAATGATCCTCAGAATTCTTCCCTACCTTATTCCTGTGCTGAGATACAGGCTGCTCCAACCTGCTGTAAAATGCTTGATTTCGAGAGTGAGCGAAACTAATGAAAACATTGTTGGGGGTAAAACCTAAAGGGAAAGACCTAGCACCAAATCCAATTTGCCATCTGATCTAACTTCTGGAGGCAGTCAAAATGATCCTTAGAATTCTTCCCTACCTTATTCCTGTGCTGAGATACAGGCTGCTCCAACCTGCTGTAAAATGCTTGATTTCGAGAGTGAGCGAAACTAATGAAAACATTGTTGGGGTAAAACCTAAAGGGAAAGACCTAGCACCAAATCCAATTTGCCATCTGATCTAACTTCTGGAGGCAGTCAAAATGAGTATTTCAATTCTTCCCTACCTTATTACTGTGCTGAGATACAGGCTGCTCCAACCTGCTGTAAAATGCTTGATTTCGAGAGTGAGCGAAACTAATGAAAACATTGTTGGGGTAAAACCTAAAGGGAAAGGCCTAGCACCAAATCCAATTTGCCATCTGATCTAACTTCTGGAGGCAGTCAAAATGATCCTTAGAATTCTTCCCTACCTTATTACTGTGCTGAGATACAGGCTGCTCCAACCTGCTGTAAAATGCTTGATTTCGAGAGTGAGAGAAACTAATGAAAACATTGTTGGGGTAAAACCTAAAGGGAAAGACCTAGCACCAAATTCCATTGGCCATCTGATGTAACTTCTGGAGGCAGTCAAAATGAGTATTTGAATTCTTCCCTACCTTATTCCTGTGCTGAGATACAGGCTGCTCCAACCTGCTGTAAAATGCTTGATTTCGAGAGTGAGCGAAACTAATGAAAACATTGTTGGGGTAAAACCTAAAAGGAAAGACCTAGCACCAAATTGCATTGGCCATCTGATTTAACTTCTGGAGGCAGTCAAAATGAGTATTTGATTTCTTCCCTACCTTATTCCTGTGCTGAGATACAGGCTGCTCCAACCTGCTGTAAAATGCTTGATTTCGAGAGTGAGCGAAACTAATGAAAACATTGTTGGGGTAAAACCTAAAGGGAAAGGCCTAGCACCAAATTGCATTGGCCATCTGATCTAACTTCTGGAGGCAGTCAAAATGAGTATTTGAATTCTTCCCTACCTTATTCCTGTGCTGAGATACAGGCTGCTCCAACCTGCTGTAAAATGCTTGATTTCGAGAGTGAGCGAAACTAATGAGAACATTGTTGGAGTAAAACCTAAAGGGAAAGGCCTAGCACCAAATTCCATTGGCCATCTGATCTAACTTCTGGAGGCAGTCAAAATGAGTATTTGAATTCTTCCCTACCTTATTCCTGTGCTGAGATACAGGCTGCTCCAACCTGCTGTAAAATGCTTGATTTCGAGAGTGAGCGAAACTAATGAAAACATTGTTGGGGTAAAACCTAAAGGGAAAGACCTAGCACCAAATCCAATTTGCCATCTGATCTAACTTCTGGAGGCAGTCAAAATGAGCATTTGAATTCTTCCCTACCTTATTCCTGTGCTGAGATACAGGCTGCTCCAACCTGCTGTAAAATGCTTGATTTCGAGAGTGAGCGAAACTAATGAAAACATTGTTGGGGTAAAACCTAAAGGGAAAGACCTAGCACCAAATCCAATTTGCCCTCTGATCTAACTTCTGGAGGCAGTCAAAATGATCCTCAGAATTCTTCCCTACCTTATTCCTGTGCTGAGATACAGGCTGCTCCAACCTGCTGTAAAATGCTTGATTTCGAGAGTGAGCGAAACTAATGAAAACATTGTTGGGGTAAAACCTAAAGGGAAAGACCTAGCACCAAATCCAATTTGCCATCTGATCTAACTTCTGGAGGCAGTCAAAATGATCATTAGAATTCTTCCCTACCTTATTCCTGTGCTGAGATACAGGCTGCTCCAACCTGCTGTAAAATGCTTGATTTCGAGAGTGAGCGAAACTAATGAAAACATTGTTGGGGTAAAACCTAAAGGGAAAGGCCTAGCACCAAATTCCATTGGCCATTTGATCTAACTTCTGGAGGCAGTCAAAATGATCCTTAGAATTCTTCCCTACCTTATTCCTGTGCTGAGATACAGGCTGCTCCAACCTGCTGTAAAATGCTTGATTTCGAGAGTGAGCGAAACTAATGAAAACATTGTTGGGGTAAAACCTAAAGGGAAAGACCTAGCACCAAATCCAATTTGCCATCTGATCTAACTTCTGGAGGCAGTCAAAATGATCCTTAGAATTCTTCCCTACCTTATTCCTGTGCTGAGATACAGGCTGCTCCAACCTGCTGTAAAATGCTTGATTTCGAGAGTGAGCGAAACTAATGAAAACATTGTTGGGGTAAAACCTAAAGGGAAAGACCTAGCACCAAATCCAATTTGCCATCTGATCTAACTTCTGGAGGCAGTCAAAATGAGTATTTCAATTCTTCCCTACCTTATTACTGTGCTGAGATACAGGCTGCTCCAACCTGCTGTAAAATGCTTGATTTCGAGAGTGAGCGAAACTAATGAAAACATTGTTGGGGTAAAACCTAAAGGGAAAGGCCTAGCACCAAATTCCATTGGCCATCTGATCTAACTTCTGGAGGCAGTCAAAATGAGTATTTGAATTCTTCCCTACCTTATTCCTGTGCTGAGATACAGGCTGCTCCAACCTGCTGTAAAATGCTTGATTTCGAGAGTGAGCGAAACTAATGAAAACATTGTTGGGGTAAAACCTAAAGGGAAAGACCTAGCACCAAATCCAATTTGCCATCTGATCTAACTTCTGGAGGCAGTCAAAATGATCCTTAGAATTCTTCCCTACATTATTCCTGTGCTGAGATACAGGCTGCTCCAACCTGCTGTAAAATGCTTGATTTCGAGAGTGAGCGAAACTAATGAAAACATTGCTGGGGTAAAACCTAAAGGGAAAGACCTAGCACCAAATCCAATTTGCCCTCTGATCTAACTTCTGGAGGCAGTCAAAATGATCCTCAGAATTCTTCCCTACCTTATTCCTGTGCTGAGATACAGGCTGCTCCAACCTGCTGTAAAATGCTTGATTTCGAGAGTGAGCGAAACTAATGAAAACATTGTTGGGGTAAAACCTAAAGGGAAAGACCTAGCACCAAATCCAATTTGCCATCTGATCTAACTTCTGGAGGCAGTCAAAATGATCCTTAGAATTCTTCCCTACCTTATTCCTGTGCTGAGATACAGGCTGCTCCAACCTGCTGTAAAATGCTTGATTTCGAGAGTGAGCGAAACTAATGAAAACATTGTTGGGGTAAAACCTAAAGGGAAAGACCTAGCACCAAATCCAAATTACCATCTGATCTAACTTCTGGAGGCAGTCAAAATGATCCTTAGAATTCTTCCCTACCTTATTCCTGTGCTGAGATACAGGCTGCTCCAACCTGCTGTAAAATGCTTGATTTCGAGAGTGAGCGAAACTAATGAAAACATTGTTGGGGTAAAACCTAAAGGGAAAGGCCTAGCACCAAATTGCATTGGCCATCTGATCTAACTTCTGGAGGCAGTCAAAATGAGTATTTGAATTCTTCCCTACCTTATTCCTGTGCTGAGATACAGGCTGCTCCAACCTGCTGTAAAATGCTTGATTTCGAGAGTGAGCGAAACTAATGAAAACATTGTTGGGGTAAAACCTAAAGGGAAAGACCTAGCACCAAATCCAATTTGCCATCTGATCTAACTTCTGGAGGCAGTCAAAATGAGCCTTAGAATTCTTCCCTACCTTATTCCTGTGCTGAGATACAGGCTGCTCCAACCTGCTGTAAAATGCTTGATTTCGAGAGTGAGCGAAACTAATGAAAACATTGTTGGGGTAAAACCTAAAGGGAAAGACCTAGCACCAAATCCAATTTGCCATCTGATCTAACTTCTGGAGGCAGTCAAAATGATCCTTAGAATTCTTCCCTACCTTATTCCTGTGCTGAGATACAGGCTGCTCCAACCTGCTGTAAAATGCTTGATTTCGAGAGTGAGCGAAACTAATGAAAACATTGTTGGGGTAAAACCTAAAGGGTAAGACCTAGCACCAAATTCCATTGGCCATCTGATCTAACTTCTGGAGGCAGTCAAAATGAGTATTTGAATTCTTCCCTACCTTATTACTGTGCTGAGATACAGGCTGCTCCAACCTGCTGTAAAATGCTTGATTTCGAGAGTGAGCGAAACTAATGAAAACATTGTTGGGGTAAAACCTAAAGGGAAAGACCTAGCACCAAATCCAATTTGCCATCTGATCTAACTTCTGGAGGCAGTCAAAATGATCCTTAGAATTCTTCCCTACCTTATTCCTGTGCTGAGATACAGGCTGCTCCAACCTGCTGTAAAATGCTTGATTTCGAGAGTGAGCGAAACTAATGAAAACATTGTTGGGGTAAAACCTAAAGGGAAAGACCTAGCACCAAATTCCATTGGCCATCTGATGTAACTTCTGGAGGCAGTCAAAATGAGTATTTGAATTCTTCCCTACCTTATTCCTGTGCTGAGATACAGGCTGCTCCAACCTGCTGTAAAATGCTTGATTTCGAGAGTGAGCGAAACTAATGAAAACATTGTTGGGGTAAAACCTAAAGGGAAAGACCTAGCACCAAATCCAATTTGCCATCTGATCTAACTTCTGGAGGCAGTCAAAATGATCATTAGAATTCTTCCCTACCTTATTCCTGTGCTGAGATACAGGCTGCTCCAACCTGCTGTAAAATGCTTGATTTCGAGAGTGAGCGAAACTAATGAAAACATTGTTGGGGTAAAACCTAAAGGGAAAGACCTAGCACCAAATCCAATTTGCCATCTGATCTAACTTCTGGAGGCAGTCAAAATGATCCTTAGAATTCTTCCCTACCTTATTCCTGTGCTGAGATACAGGCTGCTCCAACCTGCTGTAAAATGCTTGATTTCGAGAGTGAGCGAAACTAATGAAAACATTGTTGGGGTAAAACCTAAAGGGAAAGACCTAGCACCAAATCCAATTTGCCCTCTGATCTAACTTCTGGAGGCAGTCAAAATGATCCTCAGAATTCTTCCCTACCTTATTCCTGTGCTGAGATACAGGCTGCTCCAACCTGCTGTAAAATGCTTGATTTCGAGAGTGAGCGAAACTAATGAAAACATTGTTGGGGTAAAACCTAAAGGGAAAGACCTAGCACCAAATCCAATTTGCCATCTGATCTAACTTCTGGAGGCAGTCAAAATGATCCTTAGAATTCTTCCCTACCTTATTCCTGTGCTGAGATACAGGCTGCTCCAACCTGCTGTAAAATGCTTGATTTCGAGAGTGAGCGAAACTAATCAAAACATTGTTGGGGTAAAACCTAAAGGGAAAGACCTAGCACCAAATCCAATTTGCCATCTGATCTAACTTCTGGAGGCAGTCAAAATGATCCTTAGAATTCTTCCCTACCTTATTCCTGTGCTGAGATACAGGCTGCTCCAACCTGCTGTAAAATGCTTGATTTCGAGAGTGAGCGAAACTAATGAAAACATTGTTGGGGTAAAACCTAAAGGGAAAGACCTAGCACCAAATCCAATTTGCCATCTGATCTAACTTCTGGAGGCAGTCAAAATGATCCTTAGAATTCTTCCCTACCTTATTCCTGTGCTGAGATACAGGCTGCTCCAACCTGCTGTAAAATGCTTGATTTCGAGAGTGAGCGAAACTAATGAAAACATTGTTGGGGTAAAACCTAAAGGGTAAGACCTAGCACCAAATTCCATTGGCCATCTGATCTAACTTCTGGAGGCAGTCAAAATGAGTATTTGAATTCTTCCCTACCTTATTACTGTGCTGAGATACAGGCTGCTCCAACCTGCTGTAAAATGCTTGATTTCGAGAGTGAGCGAAACTAATGAAAACATTGTTGGGGTAAAACCTAAAGGGAAAGACCTAGCACCAAATCCAATTTGCCATCTGATCTAACTTCTGGAGGCAGTCAAAATGATCCTTAGAATTCTTCCCTACCTTATTCCTGTGCTGAGATACAGGCTGCTCCAACCTGCTGTAAAATGCTTGATTTCGAGAGTGAGCGAAACTAATCAAAACATTGTTGGGGTAAAACCTAAAGGGAAAGACCTAGCACCAAATCCAATTTGCCATCTGATCTAACTTCTGGAGGCAGTCAAAATGATCCTTAGAATTCTTCCCTACCTTATTCCTGTGCTGAGATACAGGCTGCTCCAACCTGCTGTAAAATGCTTGATTTCGAGAGTGAGCGAAACTAATGAAAACATTGTTGGGGTAAAACCTAAAGGGTAAGACCTAGCACCAAATTCCATTGGCCATCTGATCTAACTTCTGGAGGCAGTCAAAATGAGTATTTGAATTCTTCCCTACCTTATTACTGTGCTGAGATACAGGCTGCTCCAACCTGCTGTAAAATGCTTGATTTCGAGAGTGAGCGAAACTAATGAAAACATTGTTGGGGTAAAACCTAAAGGGAAAGACCTAGCACCAAATCCAATTTGCCATCTGATCTAACTTCTGGAGGCAGTCAAAATGAGTATTTGAATTCTTCCCTACCTTATTCCTGTGCTGAGATACAGGCTGCTCCAACCTGCTGTAAAATGCTTGATTTCGAGAGTGAGCGAAACTAATGAAAACATTGTTGGGGTAAAACCTAAAGGGAAAGACCTAGCACCAAATTCCATTGGCCATCTGATGTAACTTCTGGAGGCAGTCAAAAGGAGTATTTGAATTCTTCCCTACCTTATTCCTGTGCTGAGATACAGGCTGCTCCAACCTGCTGTAAAATGCTTGATTTCGAGAGTGAGCGAAACTAATGAAAACATTGTTGGGGTAAAACCTAAAGGGAAAGACCTAGCACCAAATCCAATTTGCCATCTGATCTAACTTCTGGAGGCAGTCAAAATGATCCTTAGAATTCTTCCCTACCTTATTCCTGTGCTGAGATACAGGCTGCTCCAACCTGCTGTAAAATGCTTGATTTCGAGAGTGAGCGAAACTAATGAAAACATTGTTGGGGTAAAACCTAAAGGGAAAGACCTAGCACCAAATCCAATTTGCCATCTGATCTAACTTCTGGAGGCAGTCAAAATGATCCTTAGAATTCTTCCCTACCTTATTCCTGTGCTGAGATACAGGCTGCTCCAACCTGCTGTAAAATGCTTGATTTCGAGAGTGAGCGAAACTAATGAAAACATTGTTGGGGTAAAACCTAAAGGGAAAGACCTAGCACCAAATCCAATTTGCCCTCTGATCTAACTTCTGGAGGCAGTCAAAATGATCCTCAGAATTCTTCCCTACCTTATTCCTGTGCTGAGATACAGGCTGCTCCAACCTGCTGTAAAATGCTTGATTTCGAGAGTGAGCGAAACTAATGAAAACATTGTTGGGGTAAAACCTAAAGGGAAAGACCTAGCACCAAATCCAATTTGCCATCTGATCTAACTTCTGGAGGCAGTCAAAATGATCCTTAGAATTCTTCCCTACCTTATTCCTGTGCTGAGATACAGGCTGCTCCAACCTGCTGTAAAATGCTTGATTTCGAGAGTGAGCGAAACTAATGAAAACATTGTTGGGGTAAAACCTAAAGGGAAAGACCTAGCACCAAATCCAATTTGCCATCTGATCTAACTTCTGGAGGCAGTCAAAATGATCCTTAGAATTCTTCCCTACCTTATTCCTGTGCTGAGATACAGGCTGCTCCAACCTGCTGTAAAATGCTTGATTTCGAGAGTGAGCGAAACTAATGAAAACATTGTTGGGGTAAAACCTAAAGGGAAAGACCTAGCACCAAATCCAATTTGCCATCTGATCTAACTTCTGGAGGCAGTCAAAATGATCCTTAGAATTCTTCCCTACCTTATTCCTGTGCTGAGATACAGGCTGCTCCAACCTGCTGTAAAATGCTTGATTTCGAGAGTGAGCGAAACTAATGAAAACATTGTTGGGGTAAAACCTAAAGGGAAAGACCTAGCACCAAATCCAATTTGCCATCTGATCTAGCTTCTGGAGGCAGTCAAAATGATCCTTAGAATTCTTCCCTACCTTATTCCTGTGCTGAGATACAGGCTGCTCCAACCTGCTGTAAAATGCTTGATTTCGAGAGTGAGCGAAACTAATGAAAACATTGTTGGGGTAAAACCTAAAGGGAAAGGCCTAGCACCAAATCCAATTTGCCATCTGATCTAACTTCTGGAGGCAGTCAAAATGAGTATTTGAATTCTTCCCTACCTTATTCCTGTGCTGAGATACAGGCTGCTCCAACCTGCTGTAAAATGCTTGATTTCGAGAGTGAGCGAAACTAATGAAAACATTGTTGGGGTAAAACCTAAAGGGAAAGACCTAGCACCAAATTCCATTGGCCATCTGATGTAACTTCTGGAGGCAGTCAAAATGAGTATTTGAATTCTTCCCTACCTTATTCCTGTGCTGAGATACAGGCTGCTCCAACCTGCTGTAAAATGCTTGATTTCGAGAGTGAGCGAAACTAATGAAAACATTGTTGGGGTAAAACCTAAAGGGAAAAACCTAGCACCAAATCCAATTTGCCATCTGATCTAACTTCTGGAGGCAGTCAAAATGATCCTTAGAATTCTTCCCTACCTTATTCCTGTGCTGAGATACAGGCTGCTCCAACCTGCTGTAAAATGCTTGATTTCGAGAGTGAGCGAAACTAATGAAAACATTGTTGGGGTAAAACCTAAAGGGAAAGACCTAGCACCAAATCCAATTTGCCATCTGATCTAACTTCTGGAGGCAGTCAAAATGATCCTTAGAATTCTTCCCTACCTTATTCCTGTGCTGAGATACAGGCTGCTCCAACCTGCTGTAAAATGCTTGATTTCGAGAGTGAGCGAAACTAATGAAAACATTGTTGGGGTAAAACCTAAAGGGAAAGACCTAGCACCAAATCCGAATTACCATCTGATCTAACTTCTGGAGGCAGTCAAAATGATCCTTAGAATTCTTCCCTACCTTACTCCTGTGCTGAGATACAGGCTGCTCCAACCTGCTGTAAAATGCTTGATTTCGAGAGTGAGCGAAACTAATGAAAACATTGTTGGGGTAAAACCTAAAGGGAAAGACCTAGCACCAAATCCAATTTGCCATCTGATCTAACTTCTGGAGGCAGTCAAAATGATCCTTAGAATTCTTCCCTACCTTATTCCTGTGCTGAGATACAGGCTGCTCCAACCTGCTGTAAAATGCTTGATTTCGAGAGTGAGCGAAACTAATGAAAACATTGTTGGGGTAAAACCTAAAGGGAAAGACCTAGCACCAAATCCAATTTGCCATCTGATCTAGCTTCTGGAGGCAGTCAAAATGATCCTTAGAATTCTTCCCTACCTTATTCCTGTGCTGAGATACAGGCTGCTCCAACCTGCTGTAAAATGCTTGATTTCGAGAGTGAGCGAAACTAATGAAAACATTGTTGGGGTAAAACCTAAAGGGAAAGGCCTAGCACCAAATCCAATTTGCCATCTGATCTAACTTCTGGAGGCAGTCAAAATGATCCTTAGAATTCTTCCCTACCTTATTCCTGTGCTGAGATACAGGCTGCTCCAACCTGCTGTAAAATGCTTGATTTCGAGAGTGAGCGAAACTAATGAAAACATTGTTGGGGTAAAACCTAAAGGGAAAGACCTAGCACCAAATCCAATTTGCCATCTGATCTAACTTCTGGAGGCAGTCAAAATGATCCTTAGAATTCTTCCCTACCTTATTCCTGTGCTGAGATACAGGCTGCTCCAACCTGCTGTAGAATGCTTGATTTCGAGAGTGAGCGAAACTAATGAAAACATTGTTGGGGTAAAACCTAAAGGGAAAGACCTAGCACCAAATCCAATTTGCCATCTGATCTAACTTCTGGAGGCAGTCAAAATGATCCTTAGAATTCTTCCCTACCTTATTCCTGTGCTGAGATACAGGCTGCTCCAACCTGCTGTAAAATGCTTGATTTCGAGAGTGAGCGAAACTAATGAAAACATTGTTGGGGTAAAACCTAAAGGGAAAGACCTAGCACCAAATTCCATTGGCCATCTGATCTAACTTCTGGAGGCAGTCAAAATGAGTATTTGAATTCTTCCCTACCTTATTCCTGTGCTGAGATACAGGCTGCTCCAACCTGCTGTAAAATGCTTGATTTCGAGAGTGAGCGAAACTAATGAAAACATTGTTGGGGTAAAACCTAAAGGGAAAGACCTAGCACCAAATCCAATTTGCCATCTGATCTAACTTCTGGAGGCAGTCAAAATGATCCTTAGAATTCTTCCCTACCTTATTCCTGTGCTGAGATACAGGCTGCTCCAACCTGCTGTAAAATGCTTGATTTCGAGAGTGAGCGAAACTAATGAAAACATTGTTGGGGTAAAACCTAAAGGGAAAGACCTAGCACCAAATCCAATTTGCCATCTGATCTAACTTCTGGAGGCAGTCAAAATGATCCTTAGAATTCTTCCCTACCTTATTCCTGTGCTGAGATACAGGCTGCTCCAACCTGCTGTAAAATGCTTGATTTCGAGAGTGAGCGAAACTAATGAAAACATTGTTGGGGTAAAACCTAAAGGGAAAGACCTAGCACCAAATCCAATTTGCCCTCTGATCTAACTTCTGGAGGCAGTCAAAATGATCCTCAGAATTCTTCCCTACCTTATTCCTGTGCTGAGATACAGGCTGCTCCAACCTGCTGTAAAATGCTTGATTTCGAGAGTGAGCGAAACTAATGAAAACATTGTTGGGGTAAAACCTAAAGGGAAAGACCTAGCACCAAATCCAATTTGCCATCTGATCTAACTTCTGGAGGCAGTCAAAATGAGCCTTAGAATTCTTCCCTACCTTATTCCTGTGCTGAGATACAGGCTGCTCCAACCTGCTGTAAAATGCTTGATTTCGAGAGTGAGCGAAACTAATGAAAACATTGTTGGGGTAAAACCTAAAGGGAAAGACCTAGCACCAAATCCAATTTGCCATCTGATCTAACTTCTGGAGGCAGTCAAAATGATCCTTAGAATTCTTCCCTACCTTATTCCTGTGCTGAGATACAGGCTGCTCCAACCTGCTGTAAAATGCTTGATTTCGAGAGTGAGCGAAACTAATGAAAACATTGTTGGGGTAAAACCTAAAGGGTAAGACCTAGCACCAAATTCCATTGGCCATCTGATCTAACTTCTGGAGGCAGTCAAAATGATCCTTAGAATTCTTCCCTACCTTATTCCTGTGCTGAGATACAGGCTGCTCCAACCTGCTGTAGAATGCTTGATTTCGAGAGTGAGCGAAACTAATGAAAACATTGTTGGGGTAAAACCTAAAGGGAAAGACCTAGCACCAAATCCAATTTGCCATCTGATCTAACTTCTGGAGGCAGTCAAAATGAGTATTTGAATTCTTCCCTACCTTATTCCTGTGCTGAGATACAGGCTGCTCCAACCTGCTGTAAAATGCTTGATTTCGAGAGTGAGCGAAACTAATGAAAACATTGTTGGGGTAAAACCTAAAGGGAAAGACCTAGCACCAAATTCCATTGGCCATCTGATGTAACTTGTGGAGGCAGTCAAAATGAGTATTTGAATTCTTCCCTACCTTATTCCTGTGCTGAGATACAGGCTGCTCCAACCTGCTGTAAAATGCTTGATTTCGAGAGTGAGCGAAACTAATGAAAACATTGTTGGGGTAAAACCTAAAGGGAAAGACCTAGCACCAAATCCAATTTGCCATCTGATCTAACTTCTGGAGGCAGTCAAAATGATCCTTAGAATTCTTCCCTACCTTATTCCTGTGCTGAGATACAGGCTGCTCCAACCTGCTGTAAAATGCTTGATTTCGAGAGTGAGCGAAACTAATGAAAACATTGTTGGGGTAAAACCTAAAGGGTAAGACCTAGCACCAAATTCCATTGGCCATCTGATCTAACTTCTGGAGGCAGTCAAAATGATCCTTAGAATTCTTCCCTACCTTATTCCTGTGCTGAGATACAGGCTGCTCCAACCTGCTGTAAAATGCTTGATTTCGAGAGTGAGCGAAACTAATGAAAACATTGTTGGGGTAAAACCTAAAGGGAAAGACCTAGCACCAAATCCAATTTGCCATCTGATCTAACTTCTGGAGGCAGTCAAAATGATCATTAGAATTCTTCCCTACCTTATTCCTGTGCTGAGATACAGGCTGCTCCAACCTGCTGTAAAATGCTTGATTTCGAGAGTGAGCGAAACTAATGAAAACATTGTTGGGGTAAAACCTAAAGGGAAAGACCTAGCACCAAATTCCATTGGCCATCTGATGTAACTTGTGGAGGCAGTCAAAATGAGTATTTGAATTCTTCCCTACCTTATTCCTGTGCTGAGATACAGGCTGCTCCAACCTGCTGTAAAATGCTTGATTTCGAGAGTGAGCGAAACTAATGAAAACATTGTTGGGGTAAAACCTAAAGGGAAAGACCTAGCACCAAATCCAATTTGCCATCTGATCTAACTTCTGGAGGCAGTCAAAATGATCCTTAGAATTCTTCCCTACCTTATTCCTGTGCTGAGATACAGGCTGCTCCAACCTGCTGTAAAATGCTTGATTTCGAGAGTGAGCGAAACTAATGAAAACATTGTTGGGGTAAAACCTAAAGGGAAAGACCTAGCACCAAATCCAATTTGCCATCTGATCTAACTTCTGGAGGCAGTCAAAATGATCCTTAGAATTCTTCCCTACCTTATTCCTGTGCTGAGATACAGGCTGCTCCAACCTGCTGTAAAATGCTTGATTTCGAGAGTGAGCGAAACTAATGAAAACATTGTTGGGGTAAAACCTAAAGGGAAAGGCCTAGCACCAAATCCAATTTGCCATCTGATCTAACTTCTGGAGGCAGTCAAAATGAGCATTTGAATTCTTCCCTACCTTATTCCTGTGCTGAGATACAGGCTGCTCCAACCTGCTGTAAAATGCTTGATTTCGAGAGTGAGCAAAACTAATGAAAACATTGTTGGGGTAAAACCTAAAGGGAAAGACCTAGCACCAAATCCAATTTGCCATCTGATCTAACTTCTGGAGGCAGTCAAAATGAGCCTTAGAATTCTTCCCTACCTTATTCCTGTGCTGAGATACAGGCTGCTCCAACCTGCTGTAAAATGCTTGATTTCGAGAGTGAGCGAAACTAATGAAAACATTGTTGGGGTAAAACCTAAAGGGAAAGACCTAGCACCAAATCCAATTTGCCATCTGATCTAACTTCTGGAGGCAGTCAAAATGAGCCTTAGAATTCTTCCCTACCTTATTCCTGTGCTGAGATACAGGCTGCTCCAACCTCCTGTAAAATGCTTGATTTCGAGAGTGAGCGAAACTAATGAAAACATTGTTGGGGTAAAACCTAAAGGGAAAGACCTAGCACCAAATCCAATTTGCCATCTGATCTAACTTCTGGAGGCAGTCAAAATGAGTATTTGTCTTCTTCCCTACCTTATTCCTGTGCTGAGATACAGGCTGCTCCAACCTGCTGTAAAATGCTTGATTTCGAGAGTGAGCGAAACTAATGAAAACATTGTTGGGGTAAAACCTAAAGGGAAAGGCCTAGCACCAAATCCAATTTGCCATCTGATCTAACTTCTGGAGGCAGTCAAAATGATCCTTAGAATTCTTCTCTACCTTATTCCTGTGCTGAGATACAGGCTGCTCCAACCTGCTGTAAAATGCTTGATTTCGAGAGTGAGCGAAACTAATGAAAACATTGTTGGGGTAAAACCTAAAGGGAAAGACCTAGCACCAAATCCAATTTGCCATCTGATCTAACTTCTGGAGGCAGTCAAAATGATCCTTAGAATTCTTCCCTACCTTATTCCTGTGCTGAGATACAGGCTGCTCCAACCTGCTGTAGAATGCTTGATTTCGAGAGTGAGCGAAACTAATGAAAACATTGTTGGGGTAAAACCTAAAGGGAAAGACCTAGCACCAAATCCAATTTGCCATCTGATCTAACTTCTGGAGGCAGTCAAAATGAGTATTTGAATTCTTCCCTACCTTATTCCTGTGCTGAGATACAGGCTGCTCCAACCTGCTGTAAAATGCTTGATTTCGAGAGTGAGCGAAACTAATGAAAACATTGTTGGGGTAAAACCTAAAGGGAAAGACCTAGCACCAAATCCAATTTGCCATCTGATCTAACTTCTGGAGGCAGTCAAAATGATCCTTAGAATTCTTCCCTACCTTATTCCTGTGCTGAGATACAGGCTGCTCCAACCTGCTGTAAAATGCTTGATTTCGAGAGTGAGCGAAACTAATGAAAACATTGTTGGGGTAAAACCTAAAGGGAAAGACCTAGCACCAAATTCCATTGGACATCTGATCTAACTTCTGGAGGCAGTCAAAATGAGTATTTGAATTCTTCCCTACCTTATTCCTGTGCTGAGATACAGGCTGCTCCAACCTGCTGTAAAATGCTTGATTTCGAGAGTGAGCGAAACTAATGAAAACATTGTTGGGGTAAAACCTAAAGGGAAAGACCTAGCACCAAATCCAATTTGCCATCTGATCTAACTTCTGGAGGCAGTCAAAATGATCCTTAGAATTCTTCCCTACCTTATTCCTGTGCTGAGATACAGGCTGCTCCAACCTGCTGTAAAATGCTTGATTTCAAGAGTGAGCGAAACTAATGAAAACATTGTTGGGGTAAAACCTAAAGGGAAAGACCTAGCACCAAATTGCATTGGGCATCTGATCTAACTTCTGGAGGCAGTCAAAATGATCCTTAGAATTCTTCCCTACCTTATTCCTGTGCTGAGATACAGGCTGCTCCAACCTGCTGTAAAATGCTTGATTTCGAGAGTGAGCGAAACTAATGAAAACATTGTTGGGGTAAAACCTAAAGGGAAAGACCTAGCACCAAATCCAATTTGCCATCTGATCTAACTTCTGGAGACAGTCAAAATGATCCTTAGAATTCTTCCCTACCTTATTCCTGTGCTGAGATACAGGCTGCTCCAACCTGCTGTAGAATGCTTGATTTCGAGAGTGAGCGAAACTAATGAAAACATTGTTGGGGTAAAACCTAAAGGGAAAGACCTAGCACCAAATCCAATTTGCCATCTGATCTAACTTCTGGAGGCAGTCAAAATGATCCTTAGAATTCTTCCCTACCTTATTCCTGTGCTGAGATACAGGCTGCTCCAACCTGCTGTAGAATGCTTGATTTCGAGAGTGAGCGAAACTAATGAAAACATTGTTGGGGTAAAACCTAAAGGGAAAGACCTAGCACCAAATCCAATTTGCCATCTGATCTAACTTCTGGAGGCAGTCAAAATGAGTATTTGAATTCTTCCCTACCTTATTCCTGTGCTGAGATACAGGCTGCTCCAACCTGCTGTAAAATGCTTGATTTCGAGAGTGAGCGAAACTAATGAAAACATTGTTGGGGTAAAACCTAAAGGGAAAGACCTAGCACCAAATCCAATTTGCCATCTGATCTAACTTCTGGAGGCAGTCAAAATGATCGTTAGAATTCTTCCCTACCTTATTCCTGTGCTGAGATACAGGCTGCTCCAACCTGCTGTAGAATGCTTGATTTCGAGAGTGAGCGAAACTAATGAAAACATTGTTGGGGTAAAACCTAAAGGGTAAGACCTAGCACCAAATTCCATTGGCCATCTGATCTAACTTCTGGAGGCAGTCAAAATGAGTATTTGAATTCTTCCCTACCTTATTACTGTGCTGAGATACAGGCTGCTCCAACCTGCTGTAAAATGCTTGATTTCGAGAGTGAGCGAAACTAATGAAAACATTGTTGGGGTAAAACCTAAAGGGAAAGACCTAGCACCAAATCCAATTTGCCATCTGATCTAACTTCTGGAGGCAGTCAAAATGAGCCTTAGAATTCTTCCCTACCTTATTCCTGTGCTGAGATACAGGCTGCTCCAACCTGCTGTAAAATGCTTGATTTCGAGAGTGAGCGAAACTAATGAAAACATTGTTGGGGTAAAACCTAAAGGGAAAGACCTAGCACCAAATTCCATTGGCCATCTGATGTAACTTCTGGAGGCAGTCAAAATGAGTATTTGAATTCTTCCCTACCTTATTCCTGTGCTGAGATACAGGCTGCTCCAACCTGCTGTAAAATGCTTGATTTCGAGAGTGAGCGAAACTAATGAAAACATTGTTGGGGTAAAACCTAAAGGGAAAGACCTAGCACCAAATCCAATTTGCCATCTGATCTAACTTCTGGAGGCAGTCAAAATGAGCCTTAGAATTCTTCCCTACCTTATTCCTGTGCTGAGATACAGGCTGCTCCAACCTGCTGTAAAATGCTTGATTTCGAGAGTGAGCGAAACTAATGAAAACATTGTTGGGGTAAAACCTAAAGGGAAAGACCTAGCACCAAATCCAATTTGCCCTCTGATCTAACTTCTGGAGGCAGTCAAAATGATCCTCAGAATTCTTCCCTACCTTATTCCTGTGCTGAGATACAGGCTGCTCCAACCTGCTGTAAAATGCTTGATTTCGAGAGTGAGCGAAACTAATGAAAACATTGTTGGGGTAAAACCTAAAGGGAAAGACCTAGCACCAAATCCAATTTGCCATCTGATCTAACTTCTGGAGGCAGTCAAAATGATCCTTAGAATTCTTCCCTACCTTATTCCTGTGCTGAGATACAGGCTGCTCCAACCTGCTGTAAAATGCTTGATTTCGAGAGTGAGCGAAACTAATGAAAACATTGTTGGGGTAAAACCTAAAGGGAAAGACCTAGCACCAAATCCAATTTGCCATCTGATCTAACTTCTGGAGGCAGTCAAAATGATCCTTAGAATTCTTCCCTACCTTATTCCTGTGCTGAGATACAGGCTGCTCTAACCTGCTGTAAAATGCTTGATTTCGAGAGTGAGCGAAACTAATTAAAACATTGTTGGGGTAAAACCTAAAGGGTAAGACCTAGCACCAACTTCCATCGGCCATCTGATCTAACTTCTGGAGGCAGTCAAAATGAGTATTTGAATTCTTCCCTACCTTATTACTGTGCTGAGATACAGGCTGCTCCAACCTGCTGTAAAATGCTTGATTTCGAGAGTGAGCGAAACTAATGAAAACATTGTTGGGGTAAAACCTAAAGGGAAAGACCTAGCACCAAATCCAATTTGCCATCTGATGTAACTTCTGGAGGCAGTCAAAATGAGTATTTGAATTCTTCCCTACCTTATTCCTGTGCTGAGATACAGGCTGCTCCAACCTGCTGTAAAATGCTTGATTTCGAGAGTGAGCGAAACTAATGAAAACATTGTTGGGGTAAAACCTAAAGGGAAAGACCTAGCACCAAATTCCATTGGCCATCTGATGTAACTTCTGGAGGCAGTCAAAATGAGTATTTGAATTCTTCCCTACCTTATTCCTGTGCTGAGATACAGGCTGCTCCAACCTGCTGTAAAATGCTTGATTTCGAGAGTGAGCGAAACTAATGAAAACATTGTTGGGGTAAAACCTAAAGGGAAAGACCTAGCACCAAATCCAATTTGCCATCTGATCTAACTTCTGGAGGCAGTCAAAATGATCATTAGAATTCTTCCCTACCTTATTCCTGTGCTGAGATACAGGCTGCTCCAACCTGCTGTAAAATGCTTGATTTCGAGAGTGAGCGAAACTAATGAAAACATTGTTGGGGTAAAACCTAAAGGGAAAGACCTAGCACCAAATCCAATTTGCCATCTGATCTAACTTCTGGAGGCAGTCAAAATGATCCTTAGAATTCTTCCCTACCTTATTCCTGTGCTGAGATACAGGCTGCTCCAACCTGCTGTAAAATGCTTGATTTCGAGAGTGAGCGAAACTAATGAAAACATTGTTGGGGTAAAACCTAAAGGGAAAGACCTAGCACCAAATCCAATTTGCCATCTGATCTAACTTCTGGAGGCAGTCAAAATGATCCTCAGAATTCTTCCCTACCTTATTCCTGTGCTGAGATACAGGCTGCTCCAACCTGCTGTAAAATGCTTGATTTCGAGAGTGAGCGAAACTAATGAAAACATTGTTGGGGTAAAACCTAAAGGGAAAGACCTAGCACCAAATCCAATTTGCCATCTGATCTAACTTCTGGAGGCAGTCAAAATGATCCTTAGAATTCTTCCCTACCTTATTCCTGTGCTGAGATACAGGCTGCTCCAACCTGCTGTAAAATGCTTGATTTCGAGAGTGAGCGAAACTAATGAAAACATTGTTGGGGTAAAACCTAAAGGGAAAGACCTAGCACCAAATCCAATTTGCCATCTGATCTAACTTCTGGAGGCAGTCAAAATGATCCTTAGAATTCTTCCCTACCTTATTCCTGTGCTGAGATACAGGCTGCTCCAACCTGCTGTAAAATGCTTGATTTCGAGAGTGAGCGAAACTAATGAAAACATTGTTGGGGTAAAACCTAAAGGGTAAGACCTAGCACCAAATTCCATTGGCCATCTGATCTAACTTCTGGAGGCAGTCAAAATGAGTATTTGAATTCTTCCCTACCTTATTACTGTGCTGAGATACAGGCTGCTCCAACCTGCTGTAAAATGCTTGATTTCGAGAGTGAGCGAAACTAATGAAAACATTGTTGGGGTAAAACCTAAAGGGAAAGACCTAGCACCAAATCCAATTTGCCATCTGATCTAACTTCTGGAGGCAGTCAAAATGATCCTTAGAATTCTTCCCTACCTTATTCCTGTGCTGAGATACAGGCTGCTCCAACCTGCTGTAAAATGCTTGATTTCGAGAGTGAGCGAAACTAATGAAAACATTGTTGGGGTAAAACCTAAAGGGAAAGACCTAGCACCAAATCCAATTTGCCATCTGATCTAACTTCTGGAGGCAGTCAAAATGATCCTCAGAATTCTTCCCTACCTTATTCCTGTGCTGAGATACAGGCTGCTCCAACCTGCTGTAAAATGCTTGATTTCGAGAGTGAGCGAAACTAATGAAAACATTGTTGGGGTAAAACCTAAAGGGAAAGACCTAGCACCAAATCCAATTTGCCATCTGATCTAACTTCTGGAGGCAGTCAAAATGATCCTTAGAATTCTTCCCTACCTTATTCCTGTGCTGAGATACAGGCTGCTCCAACCTGCTGTAAAATGCTTGATTTCGAGAGTGAGCGAAACTAATGAAAACATTGTTGGGGTAAAACCTAAAGGGAAAGACCTAGCACCAAATCCAATTTGCCATCTGATCTAACTTCTGGAGGCAGTCAAAATGATCCTTAGAATTCTTCCCTACCTTATTCCTGTGCTGAGATACAGGCTGCTCCAACCTGCTGTAAAATGCTTGATTTCGAGAGTGAGCGAAACTAATGAAAACATTGTTGGGGTAAAACCTAAAGGGAAAGACCTAGCACCAAATCCAATTTGCCATCTGATCTAACTTCTGGAGGCAGTCAAAATGAGCCTTAGAATTCTTCCCTACCTTATTCCTGTGCTGAGATACAGGCTGCTCCAACCTGCTGTAAAATGCTTGATTTCGAGAGTGAGCGAAACTAATGAAAACATTGTTGGGGTAAAACCTAAAGGGAAAGACCTAGCACCAAATCCAATTTGCCATCTGATCTAACTTCTGGAGGCAGTCAAAATGAGTATTTGAATTCTTCCCTACCTTATTCCTGTGCTGAGATACAGGCTGCTCCAACCTGCTGTAAAATGCTTGATTTCGAGAGTGAGCGAAACTAATGAAAACATTGTTGGGGTAAAACCTAAAGGGAAAGACCTAGCACCAAATCCAATTTGCCATCTGATGTAACTTCTGGAGGCAGTCAAAATGAGTATTTGAATTCTTCCCTACCTTATTCCTGTGCTGAGATACAGGCTGCTCCAACCTGCTGTAAAATGCTTGATTTCGAGAGTGAGCGAAACTAATGAAAACATTGTTGGGGTAAAACCTAAAGGGAAAGACCTAGCACCAAATCCAATTTGCCATCTGATCTAACTTCTGGAGGCAGTCAAAATGATCCTTAGAATTCTTCCCTACCTTATTCCTGTGCTGAGATACAGGCTGCTCCAACCTGCTGTAAAATGCTTGATTTCGAGAGTGAGCGAAACTAATGAAAACATTGTTGGGGTAAAACCTAAAGGGAAAGACCTAGCACCAAATCCAATTTGCCATCTGATCTAACTTCTGGAGGCAGTCAAAATGATCCTTAGAATTCTTCCCTACCTTATTCCTGTGCTGAGATACAGGCTGCTCCAACCTGCTGTAAAATGCTTGATTTCGAGAGTGAGCGAAACTAATGAAAACATTGTTGGGGTAAAACCTAAAGGGAAAGACCTAGCACCAAATCCAATTTGCCCTCTAATCTAACTTCTGGAGGCAGTCAAAATGATCCTCAGAATTCTTCCCTACCTTATTCCTGTGCTGAGATACAGGCTGCTCCAACCTGCTGTAAAATGCTTGATTTCGAGAGTGAGCGAAACTAATGAAAACATTGTTGGGGTAAAACCTAAAGGGAAAGACCTAGCACCAAATCCAATTTGCCATCTGATCTAACTTCTGGAGGCAGTCAAAATGATCCTTAGAATTCTTCCCTACCTTATTCCTGTGCTGAGATACAGGCTGCTCCAACCTGCTGTAAAATGCTTGATTTCGAGAGTGAGCGAAACTAATGAAAACATTGTTGGGGTAAAACCTAAAGGGAAAGACCTAGCACCAAATCCGAATTACCATCTGATCTAACTTCTGGAGGCAGTCAAAATGATCCTTAGAATTCTTCCCTACCTTATTCCTGTGCTGAGATACAGGCTGCTCCAACCTGCTGTAAAATGCTTGATTTCGAGAGTGAGCGAAACTAATGAAAACATTGTTGGGGTAAAACCTAAAGGGAAAGACCTAGCACCAAATCCAATTTGCCATCTGATCTAACTTCTGGAGGCAGTCAAAATGAGTATTTGAATTCTTCCCTACCTTATTCCTGTGCTGAGATACAGGCTGCTCCAACCTGCTGTAAAATGCTTGATTTCGAGAGTGAGCGAAACTAATGAAAACATTGTTGGGGTAAAACCTAAAGGGAAAGACCTAGCACCAAATCCAATTTGCCATCTGATCTAGCTTCTGGAGGCAGTCAAAATGATCCTTAGAATTCTTCCCTACCTTATTCCTGTGCTGAGATACAGGCTGCTCCAACCTGCTGTAAAATGCTTGATTTCGAGTGTGAGCGAAACTAATGAAAACATTGTTGGGGTAAAACCTAAAGGGAAAGGACTAGCACCAAATCCAATTTGCCATCTGATCTAACTTCTGGAGGCAGTCAAAATGAGCCTTAGAATTCTTCCCTACCTTATTCCTGTGCTGAGATACAGGCTGCTCCAACCTGCTGTAAAATGCTTGATTTCGAGAGTGAGCGAAACTAATGAAAACATTGTTGGGGTAAAACCTAAAGGGAAAGACCTAGCACCAAATACAATTTGCCATCTGATCTAACTTCTGGAGGCAGTCAAAATGATCATTAGAATTCTTCCCTACCTTATTCCTGTGCTGAGATACAGGCTGCTCCAACCTGCTGTAAAATGCTTGATTTCGAGAGTGAGCGAAACTAATGAAAACATTGTTGGGGTAAAACCTAAAGGGAAAGACCTAGCACCAAATCCAATTTGCCATCTGATCTAACTTCTGGAGGCAGTCAAAATGATCCTTAGAATTCTTCCCTACCTTATTCCTGTGCTGAGATACAGGCTGCTCCAACCTGCTGTAAAATGCTTGATTTCGAGAGTGAGCGAAACTAATGAAAACATTGTTGGGGTAAAACCTAAAGGGAAAGACCTAGCACCAAATCCAATTTGCCCTCTGATCTAACTTCTGGAGGCAGTCAAAATGATCCTCAGAATTCTTCCCTACCTTATTCCTGTGCTGAGATACAGGCTGCTCCAACCTGCTGTAAAATGCTTGATTTCGAGAGTGAGCGAAACTAATGAAAACATTGTTGGGGGTAAAACCTAAAGGGAAAGACCTAGCACCAAATCCAATTTGCCATCTGATCTAACTTCTGGAGGCAGTCAAAATGATCCTTAGAATTCTTCCCTACCTTATTCCTGTGCTGAGATACAGGCTGCTCCAACCTGCTGTAAAATGCTTGATTTCGAGAGTGAGCGAAACTAATGAAAACATTGTTGGGGTAAAACCTAAAGGGAAAGACCTAGCACCAAATCCGAATTACCATCTGATCTAACTTCTGGAGGCAGTCAAAATGATCCTTAGAATTCTTCCCTACCTTATTCCTGTGCTGAGATACAGGCTGCTCCAACCTGCTGTAAAATGCTTGATTTCGAGAGTGAGCGAAACTAATGAAAACATTGTTGGGGGTAAAACCTAAAGGGAAAGACCTAGCACCAAATCCAATTTGCCATCTGATCTAACTTCTGGAGGCAGTCAAAATGAGTATTTGAATTCTTCCCTACCTTATTCCTGTGCTGAGATACAGGCTGCTCCAACCTGCTGTAAAATGCTTGATTTCGAGAGTGAGCGAAACTAATGAAAACATTGTTGGGGTAAAACCTAAAGGGAAAGACCTAGCACCAAATCCAATTTGCCATCTGATCTAGCTTCTGGAGGCAGTCAAAATGATCCTTAGAATTCTTCCCTACCTTATTCCTGTGCTGAGATACAGGCTGCTCCAACCTGCTGTAAAATGCTTGATTTCGAGTGTGAGCGAAACTAATGAAAACATTGTTGGGGTAAAACCTAAAGGGAAAGGACTAGCACCAAATCCAATTTGCCATCTGATCTAACTTCTGGAGGCAGTCAAAATGAGCCTTAGAATTCTTCCCTACCTTATTCCTGTGCTGAGATACAGGCTGCTCCAACCTGCTGTAAAATGCTTGATTTCGAGAGTGAGCGAAACTAATGAAAACATTGTTGGGGTAAAACCTAAAGGGAAAGACCTAGCACCAAATTCCATTGGCCATCTGATGTAACTTCTGGAGGCAGTCAAAATGAGTATTTGAATTCTTCCCTACCTTATTCCTGTGCTGAGATACAGGCTGCTCCAACCTGCTGTAAAATGCTTGATTTCGAGAGTGAGCGAAACTAATGAAAACATTGTTGGGGGTAAAACCTAAAGGGAAAGACCTAGCACCAAATACAATTTGCCATCTGATCTAACTTCTGGAGGCAGTCAAAATGATCATTAGAATTCTTCCCTACCTTATTCCTGTGCTGAGATACAGGCTGCTCCAACCTGCTGTAAAATGCTTGATTTCGAGAGTGAGCGAAACTAATGAAAACATTGTTGGGGTAAAACCTAAAGGGAAAGACCTAGCACCAAATCCAATTTGCCATCTGATCTAACTTCTGGAGGCAGTCAAAATGATCCTTAGAATTCTTCCCTACCTTATTCCTGTGCTGAGATACAGGCTGCTCCAACCTGCTGTAAAATGCTTGATTTCGAGAGTGAGCGAAACTAATGAAAACATTGTTGGGGTAAAACCTAAAGGGAAAGACCTAGCACCAAATCCAATTTGCCCTCTGATCTAACTTCTGGAGGCAGTCAAAATGATCCTCAGAATTCTTCCCTACCTTATTCCTGTGCTGAGATACAGGCTGCTCCAACCTGCTGTAAAATGCTTGATTTCGAGAGTGAGCGAAACTAATGAAAACATTGTTGGGGTAAAACCTAAAGGGAAAGACCTAGCACCAAATCCAATTTGCCATCTGATCTAACTTCTGGAGGCAGTCAAAATGATCCTTAGAATTCTTCCCTACCTTATTCCTGTGCTGAGATACAGGCTGCTCCAACCTGCTGTAAAATGCTTGATTTCGAGAGTGAGCGAAACTAATGAAAACATTGTTGGGGTAAAACCTAAAGGGTAAGACCTAGCACCAAATTCCATTGGCCATCTGATCTAACTTCTGGAGGCAGTCAAAATGAGTATTTGAATTCTTCCCCTACCTTATTACTGTGCTGAGATACAGGCTGCTCCAACCTGCTGTAAAATGCTTGATTTCGAGAGTGAGCGAAACTAATGAAAACATTGTTGGGGTAAAACCTAAAGGGAAAGACCTAGCACCAAATCCAATTTGCCATCTGATCTAACTTCTGGAGGCAGTCAAAATGAGTATTTGAATTCTTCCCTACCTTATTCCTGTGCTGAGATACAGGCTGCTCCAACCTGCTGTAAAATGCTTGATTTCGAGAGTGAGCGAAACTAATGAAAACATTGTTGGGGTAAAAACCTAAAGGGAAAGACCTAGCACCAAATTCCATTGGCCATCTGATGTAACTTCTGGAGGCAGTCAAAATGAGTATTTGAATTCTTCCCTACCTTATTCCTGTGCTGAGATACAGGCTGCTCCAACCGGCTGTAAAATGCTTGATTTCGAGAGTGAGCGAAACTAATGAAAACATTGTTGGGGTAAAACCTAAAGGGAAAGACCTAGCACCAAATCCAATTTGCCATCTGATCTAACTTCTGGAGGCAGTCAAAATGATCCTTAGAATTCTTCCCTACCTTATTCCTGTGCTGAGATACAGGCTGCTCCAACCTGCTGTAAAATGCTTGATTTCGAGAGTGAGCGAAACTAATGAAAACATTGTTGGGGTAAAACCTAAAGGGAAAGACCCTAGCACCAAATCCAATTTTGCCATCTGATCTAACTTCTGGAGGCAGTCAAAATGAGCATTTGAATTCTTCCCTACCTTATTCCTGTGCTGAGATACAGGCTGCTCCAACCTGCTGTAAAATGCTTGATTTCGAGAGTGAGCGAAACTAATGAAAACATTGTTGGGGTAAAACCTAAAGGGAAAGACCTAGCACCAAATCCAATTTGCCATCTGATCTAACTTCTGGAGGCAGTCAAAATGATCCTTAGAATTCTTCCCTACCTTATTCCTGTGCTGAGATACAGGCTGCTCCAACCTGCTGTAAAATGCTTGATTTCGAGAGTGAGCGAAACTAATGAAAACATTGTTGGGGTAAAACCTAAAGGGAAAGACCTAGCACCAAATCCAATTTGCCATCTGATCTAACTTCTGGAGGCAGTCAAAATGATCCTTAGAATTCTTCCCTACCTTATTCCTGTGCTGAGATACAGGCTGCTCCAACCTGCTGTAAAATGCTTGATTTCGAGAGTGAGCGAAACTAATGAAAACATTGTTGGGGTAAAACCTAAAGGGAAAGACCTAGCACCAAATTGCATTGGCCATCTGATGTAACTTCTGGAGGCAGTCAAAATGAGTATTTGAATTCTTCCCTACCTTATTCCTGTGCTGAGATACAGGCTGCTCCAACCTGCTGTAAAATGCTTGATTTCGAGAGTGAGCGAAACTAATGAAAACATTGTTGGGGTAAAACCTAAAGGGAAAGACCTAGCACCAAATCCAATTTGCCATCTGATCTAACTTCTGGAGGCAGTCAAAATGATCCTTAGAATTCTTCCCTACCTTATTCCTGTGCTGAGATACAGGCTGCTCCAACCTGCTGTAAAATGCTTGATTTCGAGAGTGAGCGAAACTAATGAAAACATTGTTGGGGTAAAACCTAAAGGGAAAGACCTAGCACCAAATCCAATTTGCCATCTGATCTAACTTCTGGAGGCAGTCAAAATGATCCTTAGAATTCTTCCCTACCTTATTCCTGTGCTGAGATACAGGCTGCTCCAACCTGCTGTAAAATGCTTGATTTCGAGAGTGAGCGAAACTAATGAAAACATTGTTGGGGTAAAACCTAAAGGGAAAGACCTAGCACCAAATCCAATTTGCCCTCTAATCTAACTTCTGGAGGCAGTCAAAATGATCCTCAGAATTCTTCCCTACCTTATTCCTGTGCTGAGATACAGGCTGCTCCAACCTGCTGTAAAATGCTTGATTTCGAGAGTGAGCGAAACTAATGAAAAACATTGTTGGGGTAAAACCTAAAGGGAAAGACCTAGCACCAAATCCAATTTGCCATCTGATCTAACTTCTGGAGGCAGTCAAAATGAGTATTTGAATTCTTCCCTACCTTATTCCTGTGCTGAGATACAGGCTGCTCCAACCTGCTGTAAAATGCTTGATTTCGAGAGTGAGCGAAACTAATGAAAACATTGTTGGGGTAAAACCTAAAGGGAAAGACCTAGCACCAAATCCGAATTACCATCTGATCTAACTTCTGGAGGCAGTCAAAATGATCCTTAGAATTCTTCCCTACCTTATTCCTGTGCTGAGATACAGGCTGCTCCAACCTGCTGTAAAATGCTTGATTTCGAGAGTGAGCGAAACTAATGAAAACATTGTTGGGGTAAAACCTAAAGGGAAAGACCTAGCACCAAATCCAATTTGCCATCTGATCTAGCTTCTGGAGGCAGTCAAAATGATCCTTAGAATTCTTCCCTACCTTATTCCTGTGCTGAGATACAGGCTGCTCCAACCTGCTGTAAAAATGCTTGATTTCGAGAGTGAGCGAAACTAATGAAAACATTGTTGGGGTAAAACCTAAAGGGAAAGGCCTAGCACCAAATCCAATTTGCCATCTGATCTAACTTCTGGAGGCAGTCAAAATGAGCCTTAGAATTCTTCCCTACCTTATTCCTGTGCTGAGATACAGGCTGCTCCAACCTGCTGTAAAATGCTTGATTTCGAGAGTGAGCGAAACTAATGAAAACATTGTTGGGGTAAAACCTAAAGGGAAAGACCTAGCACCAAATTCCATTGGCCATCTGATGTAACTTCTGGAGGCAGTCAAAATGAGTATTGAATTCTTCCCTACCTTATTCCTGTGCTGAGATACAGGCTGCTCCAACCTGCTGTAAAATGCTTGATTTCGAGAGTGAGCGAAACTAATGAAAACATTGTTGGGGTAAAACCTAAAGGGAAAGACCTAGCACCAAATCCAATTTGCCATCTGATCTAACTTCTGGAGGCAGTCAAAATGAGCCTTAGAATTCTTCCCTACCTTATTCCTGTGCTGAGATACAGGCTGCTCCAACCTGCTGTAAAATGCTTGATTTCGAGAGTGAGCGAAACTAATGAAAACATTGTTGGGGTAAAACCTAAAGGGAAAGACCTAGCACCAAATCCAATTTGCCATCTGATCTAACTTCTGGAGGCAGTCAAAATGATCCTTAGAATTCTTCCCTACCTTATTCCTGTGCTGAGATACAGGCTGCTCCAACCTGCTGTAAAATGCTTGATTTCGAGAGTGAGCGAAACTAATGAAAACATTGTTGGGGTAAAACCTAAAGGGAAAGACCTAGCACCAAATCCAATTTGCCCTCTGATCTAACTTCTGGAGGCAGTCAAAATGATCCTTAGAATTCTTCCCTACCTTATTCCTGTGCTGAGATACAGGCTGCTCCAACCTGCTGTAAAATGCTTGATTTCGAGAGTGAGCGAAACTAATGAAAACATTGTTGGGGTAAAACCTAAAGGGAAAGACCTAGCACCAAATCCAATTTGCCATCTGATCTAACTTCTGGAGGCAGTCAAAATGAGTATTTGAATTCTTCCCTACCTTATTCCTGTGCTGAGATACAGGCTGCTCCAACCTGCTGTAAAATGCTTGATTTCAAGAGTGAGCGAAACTAATGAAAACATTGTTGGGGTAAAACCTAAAGGGAAAGACCTAGCACCAAATCCGAGTTACCATCTGATCTAACTTCTGGAGGCAGTCAAAATGATCCTTAGAATTCTTCCCTACCTTATTCCTGTGCTGAGATACAGGCTGCTCCAACCTGCTGTAAAATGCTTGATTTCGAGAGTGAGCGAAACTAATGAAAACATTGTTGGGGTAAAACCTAAAGGGAAAGACCTAGCACCAAATCCAATTTGCCATCTGATCTAACTTCTGGAGGCAGTCAAAATGATCCTTAGAATTCTTCCCTACCTTATTCCTGTGCTGAGATACAGGCTGCTCCAACCTGCTGTAAAATGCTTGATTTCGAGAGTGAGCGAAACTAATGAAAACATTGTTGGGGTAAAACCTAAAGGGAAAGACCTAGCACCAAATCCAATTTGCCATCTGATCTAGCTTCTGGAGGCAGTCAAAATGATCCTTAGAATTCTTCCCTACCTTATTCCTGTGCTGAGATACAGGCTGCTCCAACCTGCTGTAAAATGCTTGATTTCGAGAGTGAGCGAAACTAATGAAAACATTGTTGGGGTAAAACCTAAAGGGAAAGACCTAGCACCAAATCCAATTTGCCATCTGATCTAACTTCTGGAGGCAGTCAAAATGATCCTTAGAATTCTTCCCTACCTTATTCCTGTGCTGAGATACAGGCTGCTCCAACCTGCTGTAAAATGCTTGATTTCGAGAGTGAGCGAAACTAATGAAAACATTGTTGGGGTAAAACCTAAAGGGAAAGACCTAGCACCAAATCCCAATTTGCCATCTGATCTAACTTCTGGAGGCAGTCAAAATGATCCTTAGAATTCTTCCCTACCTTATTCCTGTGCTGAGATACAGGCTGCTCCAACCTGCTGTAAAATGCTTGATTTCGAGAGTGAGCGAAACTAATGAAAACATTGTTGGGGTAAAACCTAAAGGGAAAGACCTAGCACCAAATCCAATTTGCCCTCTAATCTAACTTCTGGAGGCAGTCAAAATGATCCTCAGAATTCTTCCCTACCTTATTCCTGTGCTGAGATACAGGCTGCTCCAACCTGCTGTAAAATGCTTGATTTCGAGAGTGAGCGAAACTAATGAAAACATTGTTGGGGTAAAACCTAAAGGGAAAGACCTAGCACCAAATCCAATTGCCATCTGATCTAACTTCTGGAGGCAGTCAAAATGAGTATTTGAATTCTTCCCTACCTTATTCCTGTGCTGAGATACAGGCTGCTCCAACCTGCTGTAAAATGCTTGATTTCGAGAGTGAGCGAAACTAATGAAAACATTGTTGGGGGTAAAACCTAAAGGGAAAGGCCTAGCACCAAATCCAATTTGCCATCTGATCTAACTTCTGGAGGCAGTCAAAATGAGCCTTAGAATTCTTCCCTACCTTATTCCTGTGCTGAGATACAGGCTGCTCCAACCTGCTGTAAAATGCTTGATTTCGAGAGTGAGCGAAACTAATGAAAACATTGTTGGGGTAAAACCTAAAGGGAAAGACCTAGCACCAAATTCCATTGGCCATCTGATGTAACTTCTGGAGGCAGTCAAAATGAGTATTTGAATTCTTCCCTACCTTATTCCTGTGCTGAGATACAGGCTGCTCCAACCTGCTGTAAAATGCTTGATTTCGAGAGTGAGCGAAACTAATGAAAACATTGTTGGGGTAAAACCTAAAGGGAAAGACCTAGCACCAAATCCAATTTGCCATCTGATCTAACTTCTGGAGGCAGTCAAAATGAGCCTTAGAATTCTTCCCTACCTTATTCCTTGTGCTGAGATACAGGCTGCTCCAACCTGCTGTAAAATGCTTGATTTCGAGAGTGAGCGAAACTAATGAAAACATTGTTGGGGTAAAACCTAAAGGGAAAGACCTAGCACCAAATCCAATTTGCCATCTGATCTAACTTCTGGAGGCAGTCAAAATGATCCTTAGAATTCTTCCCTACCTTATTCCTGTGCTGAGATACAGGCTGCTCCAACCTGCTGTAAAATGCTTGATTTCGAGAGTGAGCGAAACTAATGAAAACATTGTTGGGGTAAAACCTAAAGGGAAAGACCTAGCACCAAATCCAATTTGCCCTCTGATCTAACTTCTGGAGGCAGTCAAAATGATCCTTAGAATTCTTCCCTACCTTATTCCTGTGCTGAGATACAGGCTGCTCCAACCTGCTGTAAAATGCTTGATTTCGAGAGTGAGCGAAACTAATGAAAACATTGTTGGGGTAAAACCTAAAGGGAAAGACCTAGCACCAAATCCAATTTGCCATCTGATCTAACTTCTGGAGGCAGTCAAAATGATCCTTAGAATTCTTCCCTACCTTATTCCTGTGCTGAGATACAGGCTGCTCCAACCTGCTGTAAAATGCTTGATTTCAAGAGTGAGCGAAACTAATGAAAACATTGTTGGGGTAAAACCTAAAGGGAAAGACCTAGCACCAAATCCGAGTTACCATCTGATCTAACTTCTGGAGGCAGTCAAAATGATCCTTAGATTCTTCCCTACCTTATTCCTGTGCTGAGATACAGGCTGCTCCAACCTGCTGTAAAATGCTTGATTTCGAGAGTGAGCGAAACTAATGAAAACATTGTTGGGGTAAAACCTAAAGGGAAAGACCTAGCACCAAATCCAATTTGCCATCTGATCTAACTTCTGGAGGCAGTCAAAATGATCCTTAGAATTCTTCCCTACCTTATTCCTGTGCTGAGATACAGGCTGCTCCAACCTGCTGTAAAATGCTTGATTTCGAGAGTGAGCGAAACTAATGAAAACATTGTTGGGGGTAAAACCTAAAGGGAAAGACCTAGCACCAAATCCAATTTGCCATCTGATCTAGCTTCTGGAGGCAGTCAAAATGATCCTTAGAATTCTTCCCTACCTTATTCCTGTGCTGAGATACAGGCTGCTCCAACCCTGCTGTAAAATGCTTGATTTCGAGAGTGAGCGAAACTAATGAAAACATTGTTGGGGTAAAACCTAAAGGGAAAGGCCTAGCACCAAATCCAATTTGCCATCTGATCTAACTTCTGGAGGCAGTCAAAATGATCCTTAGAATTCTTCCCTACCTTATTCCTGTGCTGAGATACAGGCTGCTCCAACCTGCTGTAAAATGCTTGATCTCGAGAGTGAGCGAAACTAATGAAAACATTGTTGGGGTAAAACCTAAAGGGAAAGACCTAGCACCAAATCCAATTTGCCATCTGATCTAACTTCTGGAGGCAGTCAAAATGATCCTTAGAATTCTTCCCTATCTTATTCCTGTGCTGAGATACAGGCTGCTCCAACCTGCTGTAGAATGCTTGATTTCGAGAGTGAGCGAAACTAATGAAAACATTGTTGGGGTAAAACCTAAAGGGAAAGACCTAGCACCAAATCCAATTTGCCATCTGATCTAACTTCTGGAGGCAGTCAAAATGATCCTTAGAATTCTTCCCTACCTTATTCCTGTGCTGAGATACAGGCTGCTCCAACCTGCTGTAAAATGCTTGATTTCGAGAGTGAGCGAAACTAATGAAAACATTGTTGGGGTAAAACCTAAAGGGAAAGACCTAGCACCAAATCCAATTTGCCATCTGATCTAACTTCTGGAGGCAGTCCAAAATATCCTTAGAATTCTTCCCTACCTTATTCCTGTGCTGAGATACAGGCTGCTCCAACCTGCTGTAAAATGCTTGATTTCGAGAGTGAGCGAAACTAATGAAAACATTGTTGGGGTAAAACCTAAAGGGAAAGACCTAGCACCAAATTGCATTGGCCATCTGATCTAACTTCTGGAGGCAGTCAAAATGAGTATTTGAATTCTTCCCTACCTTATTCCTGTGCTGAGATACAGGCTGCTCCAACCTGCTGTAAAATGCTTGATTTCGAGAGTGAGCGAAACTAATGAAAACATTGTTGGGGTAAAACCTAAAGGGAAAGGCCTAGCACCAAATCCAATTTGCCATCTGATCTAACTTCTGGAGGCAGTCAAAATGATCCTTAGAATTCTTCCCTACCTTATTCCTGTGCTGAGATACAGGCTGCTCCAACCTGCTGTAAAATGCTTGATTTCGAGAGTGAGCGAAACTACTGAAAACATTGTTGGGGTAAAACCTAAAGGGAAAGGCCTAGCACCAAATCCAATTTGCCATCTGATCTAACTTCTGGAGGCAGTCAAAATGATCCTTAGAATTCTTCCCTACCTTATTCCTGTGCTGAGATACAGGCTGCTCCAACCTGCTGTAAAATGCTTGATTTCGAGAGTGAGCGAAACTAATGAAAACATTGTTGGGGTAAAACCTAAAGGGAAAGACCTAGCACCAAATCCAATTTGCCATCTGATCTAACTTCTGGAGGCAGTCAAAATGATCCTTAGAATTCTTCCCTACCTTATTCCTGTGCTGAGATACAGGCTGCTCCAACCTGCTGTAAAATGCTTGATTTCGAGAGTGAGCGAAACTAATGAAAACATTGTTGGGGTAAAACCTAAAGGGAAAGACCTAGCACCAAATCCAATTTGCCATCTGATCTAACTTCTGGAGGCAGTCAAAATGATCCTTAGAATTCTTCCCTACCTTATTCCTGTGCTGAGATACAGGCTGCTCCAACCTGCTGTAAAATGCTTGATTTCGAGAGTGAGCGAAACTAATGAAAACATTGTTGGGGTAAAACCTAAAGGGAAAGACCTAGCACCAAATTCCATTGGCCATCTGATCTAACTTCTGGAGGCAGTCAAAATGAGTATTTGAATTCTTCCCTACCTTATTCCTGTGCTGAGATACAGGCTGCTCCAACCTGCTGTAAAATGCTTGATTTCGAGAGTGAGCGAAACTAATGAAAACATTGTTGGGGTAAAACCTAAAGGGAAAGACCTAGCACCAAATCCAATTTGCCATCTGATCTAACTTCTGGAGGCAGTCAAAATGATCCTTAGAATTCTTCCCTACCTTATTCCTGTGCTGAGATACAGGCTGCTCCAACCTGCTGTAAAATGCTTGATTTCGAGAGTGAGCGAAACTAATGAAAACATTGTTGGGGTAAAACCTAAAGGGAAAGACCTAGCACCAAATCCAATTTGCCATCTGATCTAACTTCTGGAGGTAGTCAAAATGATCCTTAGAATTCTTCCCTACCTTATTCCTGTGCTGAGATACAGGCTGCTCCAACCTGCTGTAAAATGCTTGATTTCGAGAGTGAGCGAAACTAATGAAAACATTGTTGGGGTAAAACCTAAAGGGAAAGGCCTAGCACCAAATCCAATTTGCCATCTGATCTAACTTCTGGAGGCAGTCAAAATGATCCTTAGAATTCTTCCCTACCTTATTCCTGTGCTGAGATACAGGCTGCTCCAACCTGCTGTAAAATGCTTGATTTCGAGAGTGAGCGAAACTAATGAAAACATTGTTGGGGTAAAACCTAAAGGGAAAGACCTAGCACCAAATCCAATTTGCCATCTGATCTAACTTCTGGAGGCAGTCAAAATGATCCTTAGAATTCTTCCCTACCTTATTCCTGTGCTGAGATACAGGCTGCTCCAACCTGCTGTAAAATGCTTGATTTCGAGAGTGAGCGAAACTAATGAAAACATTGTTGGGGTAAAACCTAAAGGGAAAAGGCCTAGCACCAAATCCAATTTGCCATCTGATCTAACTTCTGGAGGCAGTCAAAATGATCCTTAGAATTCTTCCCTACCTTATTCCTGTGCTGAGATACAGGCTGCTCCAACCTGCTGTAAAATGCTTGATTTCGAGAGTGAGCGAAACTAATGAAAACATTGTTGGGGTAAAACCTAAAGGGAAAGACCTAGCACCAAATCCAATTTGCCATCTGATCTAACTTCTGGAGGCAGTCAAAATGATCCTTAGAATTCTTCCCTACCTTATTCCTGTGCTGAGATACAGGCTGCTCCAACTGCTGTAGAATGCTTGATTTCGAGAGTGAGCGAAACTAATGAAAACATTGGTTGGGGGGGTAAAACCTAAAGGGAAAGACCTAGCACCAAATCCAATTTGCCATCTGATCTAACTTCTGGAGGCAGTCAAAATGATCCTTAGAATTCTTCCCTACCTTATTCCTGTGCTGAGATACAGGCTGCTCCAACCTGCTGTAAAATGCTTGATTTCGAGAGTGAGCGAAACTAATGAAAACATTGTTGGGGTAAAACCTAAAGGGAAAGACCTAGCACCAAATCCAATTTGCCATCTGATCTAACTTCTGGAGGCAGTCCAAAATATCCTTAGAATTCTTCCCTACCTTATTCCTGTGCTGAGATACAGGCTGCTCCAACCTGCTGTAAAATGCTTGATTTCGAGAGTGAGCGAAACTAATGAAAACATTGTTGGGGTAAAACCTAAAGGGAAAGACCTAGCACCAAATTGCATTGGCCATCTGATCTAACTTCTGGAGGCAGTCAAAATGAGTATTTGAATTCTTCCCTACCTTATTCCTGTGCTGAGATACAGGCTGCTCCAACCTGCTGTAAAATGCTTGATTTCGAGAGTGAGCGAAACTAATGAAAACATTGTTGGGGTAAAACCTAAAGGGAAAGACCTAGCACCAAATCCAATTTGCCATCTGATCTAACTTCTGGAGGCAGTCAAAATGATCCTTAGAATTCTTCCCTACCTTATTCCTGTGCTGAGATACAGGCTGCTCCAACCTGCTGTAAAATGCTTGATTTTCGAGAGTGAGCGAAACTAATGAAAACATTGTTGGGGTAAAAACCTAAAGGGAAAGGCCTAGCACCAAATCCAATTTGCCATCTGATCTAACTTCTGGAGGCAGTCAAAATGATCCTTAGAATTCTTCCCTACCTTATTCCTGTGCTGAGATACAGGCTGCTCCAACCTGCTGTAAAATGCTTGATTTCGAGAGTGAGCGAAACTAATGAAAACATTGTTGGGGTAAAACCTAAAGGGAAAGACCTAGCACCAAATCCAATTTGCCATCTGATCTAAC